>NC_135211.1:38930945-39058445 GCF_052324685.1 Brachyhypopomus gauderio | reverse complement strand
AAACTAGGATTGGGTGCATTATATTACAAGGCCACAAAACTTTTGTCTTGCCAAAATCTGACCTTTCTGTGTTCATTAAATGATCAATATTTCTGCAGTGAAGCAAATTTATTTTCGTCAATTAAATCTCATTTGGGAGGGTTTCAGCTTTCATATGAGTCATTTCTAAAACCAATCGATGAATTTAAAGTCAGGTTATAAGCTTTTGTTTCCACAACATGGATAAGCGACAGAACTTATGTCAGGGACTGTATAGCGCTTTTCACAACACATGTTGTACAATCATATGGGTCCAGATCCCTAATGAGCAAGCCAAAGGCAACAGTGGCAAGGAAAAACTCCCTATGAAGGTGGTGATTAGGAAGAAACCTTGGGAGGACCAAGACTCAAAAGGGAACCCATCCTCCATTGGGTAGCCCATTAGCACAAGTCCATGGTGTGCAGGATGGTTCTACAGTTATAGATAAGGTTCTTGTTCCCCGGCCAAGTAGTCACAGTCCCTTCGGTGCAGATGGTGAGCCTCAGGTAGGAGCTAGCATCAGCACGTCCTCTTGCGGCAATGGCACATCCAACTCCCAGCATCAGTACATCCACTAACAAGCCAGAACATCTCCCAGGTGCTTGTAGGTGCTTGCATGCAAAAAGATAGACAATACAGACTGAGTGTGTGGACATCAATTTAAACCACAATTGATTTAAACATACATAGCTCACGTTCCAGTGATTAGCATGTGGCTCCGGCAGGCTAATCTATAGCAGCATAACTAAAGGAAGGGGTTGAGAGGTGACCACAGTTATGACCACAGTAATTTCCAGTCAAGTCATTGTCACAACTAGAGTGATGCCATGACACAGCTGGATGACAGCATCAACATCTCAGATTACCAGAAATCTCAATGTCTGCGGGCCCCCAAGCCCCAAACCTTACAAGGGGAATATTAACTGAAGGCTTGATTAAATAGGTGAGTCTTAAGTCTAGATTTAAAGATTGGAACTGTGTCATAATATCGGATTGGAGCTGGAAGGCTATTCCATAATTCAAGGGCTTTAAAGGAGAAAGCTCTGCCTCCGGCTGTAGTCTTACAAATTTTTGGAACTAGGAGAAATCCAGCATTTTGGGAGCACAAAGGGCAAGATGGGTTTAGTAAGCAATGAGTTCACTCAGATATTGTGGGGCAAGATCATTTAACACCTTATAGGTTAACAGAAGAATTTTAAATTCAATTTGATATTTAATCGGAAGCCAGTGTAATGCCACGAGTGGAACTAATATGATCGAATTTTCTACCTTTAGTTAGGACACTAGCTGCAGCATTTTGTACAAGTTGTAGCTTCTTTATGGACTGTTTAGAGCATCCAATTAGAAGACCATTACAGTGTGTCAAATGAAATATCCGAATCAATAGTGACACCTAAGCTTTTTGCGGTAGATTTAGGTGTTACTGAAAAACGATCTAGGGAAAGGGGAATATCAGCCCAATTGCTTCTAGCAGCTTTGGGCCCAAGAATCAGCACCTCAGTTTTATCGGAATTTAGTTGAAGAAAATTATATGACATCCAGTTTTTAATGTCCTGGACGCAGTTCTGAGTCATGAGAGTAGTAGTGATATCATTCGGACTGGAAGATATATACAACTGAGTATCATCTGCGTAGCAATGGAAGCTAATATAATGCCTACGAATGATAGTGCCCAGTGGTAGCATATATAATGAGAATAATATGGGGCCCAGTTCAGATCCTTGTGGGACACCATACTTTACCTTAGAATGCTCTGAGCATTCGTTATTTACTAGTACAAATTGGTAACGATCTGTCAGGTAGGAACTGAACTAGGAGAGTGCTTGACCTCTTATGCCAATGAGCGTCTCCAGCCTATTAAGTAGAATATTATGATCAATGGTGTCAAAAGCAGCACTGAGGTCTAGCAGTATGAGAAAAGAAATGTGTCCTTTATCAGAGGATATTAAGAGATCGTTCAGTACTTTAGTAAGTGCCGTGTCAGTGCTGTGATGGGGTCTAAATCCAGACTGAAATAACTCTTGACATGTTCTGTATGTAAGAAGGAAGAGAGTTGTGAAGAAACTACTGATCACACTCTCACTATTGATCATTACTCACTACTGATCACACTCTGACTACACTGATCACACTCACTCCTGTTTATCAGTTGTTGTGTTGATTAGCTGACCATATAGATCCCTTCTACACAATCACCATCTCAACATGCATCAGTGACACTTGGCTGCTATTATAATGGCTCATCACTTTTCATCTCTCTGCGTGTCTGTCTCTCTCCTCCCCCCCTCTCTCTCTCTCTCTCTCTCTCTCTCTCTCTCTCTCTCTCTCTCTCTCTCTCTCTCTCAGAGCTGAGGCGTGCTGTCAGGAGCAGTATGTTTAAGAAGGACACCAGCATGCACCAGCATGACTATGGCCCAGAGCAGCTCCTCGATGAGGAGGAAGACCTGTACAGGAAGGTGTGCACCACCTGCGGACACGAGCTCACTTACGAGAAGATGTGATCACGCTCACGACCTCACTTACGAGAAGATGTGACCACGCTCACGAGCTCACTTACGAGAAGATGTGACCACGCTCACGAGCTCACTTACGAGATGATGTGACCATGCTTACGAGCTCACTTATGAGAAGATGTGACCACGCTCATGAGCTCACTTACGAGATGATGTGCCCATGCTTACGAGCTCACTTACGAGAAGATGTGACCACGCTCCAAACGGCAGCCGTGCTGACTATGTAGGGAGGAAAGGAAGTGCGCACTCCGGAGAGTGTGATAGGGCTTCACGTTTTCCTGTAGGGGTTTGTGTGGGTGTTGGTATGAGTATCTGTATGTGTGTGTGTGTGTGTGTGTGTGTGTGTGTGTGTGTGTGTGTGTGTGTGTGTGTGTGTGTGTGTGTGTGTGTGTGTGTGAGAGAGAGAGAGAGTTGTTCCTTTTCATTTTTGGTTGTGCCACTTCCTCATTATTCTCCATATCTATCACACCCCCACCACCTCTATCACACCCTCACACTCTCTATCCCACACACACACACACACACACCTCACACTCTCATGTGCAGGTGTACCCGTCTTGTTTGTTTATTTGTTCTGTTTGTTTTGGCCAGCCTATCCTGCAACATTGCAGCATTAATGCAGGGTTCCTGCAGTACCAGCTTTGACCACAAGATACCGCTGTCAGTGTCTATAGAAAATAATGAAAAAAGATTTTTTTAACGGGCAATAAACTTAAACTTTTTGACTTAGAATGTGTTCATCACTGAAAGTGCTGAGTCTTAATTGACAAGTAATATGTATGAGATCAAGTTATGTGAGTATTAAATTTATATTTGTGATTTTCTAGGTTCAATAAATAAGAAATGTTTTCTTACTGGTTTTGACCTTTGTTTAGTTACACAGTGAAGTGTGTGTATGTGTGCGCGTGTGTTTGTGTCTGTGTGTCTGTGTGTGTGTGTGTGTGTGTGTGTGTGTGTGTGTGTGTGTGTTGTCCCACTGAACCTGATCCTAGAAATGCACTCTCCTTTCCTTGCTCGTAAAACCCAAGCCTTGTTTGTGTGACGGGGGATCCTGACGGTTCTGTGAGTGAGTGTGCGGTTGCCTTCAGGACCTCGAGGGGCTCCCGGCGTGGCAGAGGGGGCGGTTCCATTTTGGGCTGATCATGTGACTCTGAGATGTGCACGCTCTCTCACTCTCCTCTCCCCCCACCGCGTCTGGTTTCAGCCGCACAACCAACAGAGAAAATTCCCAACAGGCCAAACAGGCCGATCCCCAGTCTTGTTAGTGGAGTACAGAACCACTGAGGAAGGACCCAGATTAGAACTGAGAACCTGCAGCTTTAGAATTTGTGCACAAATCCTGATCAATCAATCAATCAAAGTTAATTTGTATAGCGCTTTTCACAACACATGTTGTCACAAAGCGCTTTACAGGATTTAAAAGGTTAACAATACTATGGGTCCAGAACCCTAATGAGCAATTCAAAGGCGACAGTGGCGAGGAAAAACTCCCTATGATGGTGGGGAATAGGAAGAAACCTCGGGAGAACCAAGACTCAAAAGGGAACCCATCCTCCATTGGGCGGCCCATTAACACACAAATTACACAAAATACAGACAAATACACAAGTCACACAATCTGATGAGTGGGACCATGTGGTCCTGAGATCCGAACCAAGCCAGTGCAGTGTTGGTCGGTATCAGCACTTGGACTCTTTCCGGAGCACATGGCAGGCATCCAGACAGCATGAAACACTTATAAATTCATGCGGTTCTGTTGTAAGGCCGTGTTGGTGAGAGCTATTAAAATCTGTTGTTTATGGGACTGAATGTTTACAGTTTTGTTGTGTGGTGTATGTAAATATAAAGATGCTTGAATGTGTTTATTTGTGAATATAATAAGATCCTGTCAGCGGGGACGTTTGTGGCACAAACAGAAGCAACCACAGCTTGGTTGTAGAGAGAGAGAGAGAGAGTGTGTGTGTGTGTGTGTGTGTGTGTGTGTGTGTGTGTGTGTGTGTGTGTGTGTGTGTGTGTGTGGCCTCTTTTGTCAGAAAGGCGTTAAGAGGCAGCAGGCTTGTGCAGCAGATGCCGGGCGTAGCAGCAGTCTCTGTTGACAGCTTTGCGTGTCTCTCCCCTTTATTTAGCCTGCGAGACCCTTAGACCACCGCTGTGTGTAACTTCAAAGGACACACAGTTCCTAGGCAAAAATAATAATCGGTGTGTGAGTGTATGTGTGTGTGTGTGTGAGGGAGATACAAATAATGTTTCTATCCAGCTTTGTTTAGGAGGTCTAGGATGTATTCTTCTAGACAAGTGGGTCTTCATCTTCCCTCCGAGACGGTCCAGTGCTGTGCAGTGTGGAAACTCACATTCCCCTTGAGAGAACCCACAAGGAGGGTTCGGTGTCCGGGGCCAGTTTGTTTAGGACGAGGATGTGTTTTTCCTGTCTGGAGGCCAGTTGTGTGAAGTGAAGACATAGCACTCTGGCATTTGAAGGTCAGTGTGGTTGGTGTGGAGATCAGCTGTAAACGCGTGGCGTTCTAAGCCTGGTTGTGGTCGAATCGCACAGGAGTTCTGGGTGATGAACAGAGGTTGAGAGTGTGTGTGTGTGTGTGTGTGTGTGTGTGTGTGTGTGTGTGTGTGTGTGTGTGTGTGTGTGTGTGTGTGTGTGTGTGTGTGTGTGTGTGTGTGTGTGTGTGTGAAAGAGGCTGGTACTACTCTTCTGCATTTCTGAAACAGCTGACATGACGTAGGAAAAAGAGCAATCACCTGAACGCTCTGACGTGTCAATGACTTCCTTAAAGGTCATATGCATTACCCTTGGGGGGCAAGTCAAAGGTCAGAGGTGACAGAGTGTACTACTGCTGTGAACGTGCACACTCTAGCATCTGTTATTGTAACTGGTACTGATTTCATTGGAGCAGGGTATGGGGGCTGCTCTAAAGTTAGTTCCCCACCCCTCGTGCTGAGGCACCTATCAGCTTATGACCTGCAAGAACAGACCCTGCGTTTTAATGATTATGTGAGTAATGGTAACATTGTTTCTAAATGGTAGTTTTTATGGTTTACGTTCTAGGAATGAATGTTAGCGTGCTGCTGTGCTCGTGGAGAGGACTGTGTGTGTGTGAGCTCGTGCTTTGATTAATAGTTCCTCTGTTTGCCACCTGCCACTTTATAGGGTCCTCTGTGTACAGATTCAATCTGTGGCTTTGTGACATTATATATATATATATATATATATATATATATATATATATATATATATATATATATATATATATATATATATATATATATATATATATATATTTATTTCAAAGCTATTATGTTAACTTATATTAACTTTTTTGTCTTAACTGAAACCTAAACGCAAACGGAAAAATATGACGCCCCCCCCCCCCCTTAAATAATATCATGTTAAAAATAACCTGTACGCAGAACTGAGAACACCAAACTAGGAGTAACGGATTCTAAACAAACGTACACCAAATTAATGTCACACTCACGACTGCGGTGGGAACTTCAGCCTGAAATATATATACACTTATACACACACACACACACACACACACACACTCACACACACACACACACACACACACACACACACACCTCACCCGTTCTTCATGTAAGAGCATATGAGCACCGCCCCGGGGGCAGAGGTGCACGGAACCGGCCACAAACGGTTGCGCGCGCTCCTCCGGGGGGCATTTGTGTCGGCGCGCGCTCGTCCGGGGGGGGGGGGGGTCATTTGTGTCGGCGCGCGCCAGCTGGCCCGGTCCCACACCGCTCGCGCTAATACGGGACGTCAGCTGTCGCGCGCCATAGCCGGACGTCGGTAACATTCATTCGTCGTGCGTGGTAATGCGATTCTGTGTATTTCGCTATTAGTGTTGGTGCATGATGTAAATCCCAATAATAATAATAATAACAATAACAGTTGATTCTTTAAATAACGGACAACGGGCAGCGCGTGTCTGCGCGTGTGAGCGCGTGTGAACTGACATGACATGTCTTCGATATCTATAAATATAAAATGTTTCCATAATTTTGTCATCTATTATATATAGGCGGGTTTTCTTAAATATTACCAATAGCCCTTATATTACAGTATGTTAGGGTGGCGTTATCATGAAGTGGGCCGATCAATTAGATCTAAACATGACCGTGTTTATTCTCGGTGTTTATAAAACAGTGTTTATATGTGTGTTGGTGGATGTGTGTTACTCCTCGTCCCACGCTGCTGTGAACGGGCCCGGGGGCTGTCGTGAACGCTCGTGCCCTTGCGCACTTCGTGCCATCGTGTCATCTGAGACGAGGTCGCGCGCAACTCCCCGTTAACCGGAGCAGAGCGCGAGACGTGCAGCAGAAACACCGAGCGTGTCTCGCGCTGTCTCGCGCGCAGTCTCTCACTTTCTGTTCCTCTCGCGCTGCACAGCCCGTCGGTCCTGGTGAAACGCCGCAGGAACTCCAGATGGAGACTCTCCAGACAGCCTTCACTACCGGAGACGTGAACGGGCCACTGCAGAAACACCGGATTACCGAGAAGAAACACGACCACGCTCGCACTGAGCAGAGCAACGAGTCCAACTACGTGGACCTGGGGAATATTCTGGACGTGAAGGACAGTGCTAAAACAGTAAAAGTTACTTTCACCGGCGAGGGAAACCAGCGGGCTATATTCAAATGCAAAAGTGACACTTCCTCGGGTGTGAAGAGCCCCCGTGCAAACGACACACACGAACGTGCAGATAAAACCCCACAAACTGAACCTCACGGAGATCATTGGAAGGACGTCCCGCTTGAGAATGAAGACCCAGATCTACTTTCCCGTGTCCAGCCAAGCCCCACTGAAACAGATTCGGACATTATGGCCGGTATGCGTAAGGATATGGAGACAGATTTAAAAATCCAAGATTTCCTCCGAGAGGAAAAGCTAATCCGAGGATATGAAAGGCAAGAGCTGAGGTACACGGACATGTACTTGAACAGCCGGTGTGAGTCAGAAGATACGAGCGTGGTGCCTTCAGATAAAAGTGTGGACGCAGAGTCGCACTACATAACCACGCACGAAATCCAGCTCACTGAATTAGACCACGACGTGGATTACGAGTTCGGGCGAAGCTCGTGTTGGGATTATGACGACGACAATCTCGTTTACTCGTTTGTGGATTACGCTTCGTTTGAGAGTGCGAAAACATCAGAGGAGCTCCTCAAAACCAGGAGTAGGAGGAGAGGGAAGAGCAACCTGGCCGTCACGGGGCCTCTCGTGAGCACCGAGAGCGACTTTTGTGAGTCCGACAAATTAGTTAGTTCAGACGAAAGCCCAACCAAGACCCAGAACGACATAAGCAACCCGACGGGACAAATCCGCCTCTCCATTAAAGCGTCCTCGCGTGCTATACGCGACCCAGTCAGTGTTCTGGACGGGAATGAGAACCTACGTTACTATGCCAGGCGAGCAGAAGACAGTCATTACTTTTTAACAACCTCTGACAGCAAAGAGGACACGTTGTTGGACCGAGACCGAGCGCATTACTTTATTCCCGCGCCGGGTCGTCAACATCTGACCACTAATCTGAAGGGGAAAGATATCCACGAATATTCCAGCGGCGCGTCCAGTTCGGTCAGCGAGCTGGACGACGCAGATAAAGAGGTCCGTAATCTCACCGCCAAGTCCTTCCGCAGTCTCGCCTGCCCCTATTTCGATGCAATAAATCTGAGGACCTCGAGTGAGTCCTCGGTGTCGGAACACGGGCTGAGCATTAACGACTGGTCTGCTTTGGTGGACCTGAACCTGGCGCAGAGACGCAAGAGCTCCTCGTCTTCCGTGGAGATGAGCAGGCTGGCGGAGTATAACAACGTTAACGGTGTGGCCAACATGAGAACAACTCAGACTGAGGTGTTTTCCTCTAATAATAAACTGTCCCAGTATAGCGCTCAAAATGGATCTATTGAATCGTCCAAAAAAGTGGAGTTAGGAAGCCGGCTCCATCCCGTCCGAGATGACACGGACGACAACAGGGACGTGTACAAAAAGGCCATTTTTGCGTCGAGTCTTTTGAAAAACGTCATCTCAAAGAAAATGCAACTCGAACATGCGCGCAACTTGGAGAGAGATGAGACGCGCGTGTCTCGCGCGTGCACCCAGCCCGTAGCGCGAGAGCAGGACCTGCACACAGATAACGTGTCGGCTAAAAGTATACAGAGAGAAACTTCGGAAACGGGCTCCGAACTATCGGTACCGTCTCAGGAAGAGCACGCAGACTGCATTTCTCGTGCTTATAACGAGGAGGCACGAGAAGGTTCGCACGGTTCTGGTGCGGAACCGGACGCCGAGCTGCCTGGTGACGGAGCGGCTAGGACAGACCCCGGTGAGTCCGAGACGAGCCCGCTAGCACGCAGCCAAAATAGCGCTTTCAAAACCTGGAAAGACGGCGAGCAAGAGACCTCCGGTGGGAGCGCACAAGCGGACGGCGAAGCTGCGTGCGCGCTAGTGGAGATGTCAGCGACCACCTCCGATCACCACGAGGAGGAGAAAGAATGTGGCTCAAATGTCGAAGGCGTGAGTAGTCCAATGAAGATGTCTCACTTGTACGTGCCCAGCTCGCATCTTGTTCCTAAAGAGAGAGAACGGGACAAGCATCATTCACACGCGGAATTAGACGAAGAAAGGTGCATAAAAATACACTCGTGCGGCCCGCCGCGCGCCCCGGACACTGCGGGTCAGGCCAGGAAAGCACCCGAGATCAAAATACATCTGTGCAGCGTGAAAGAAGAAAAAGAGTTCAACATCGCTAACCTCTTAACGCCTAAAATCGTGCACAACTCTGGAAAACACGACGCTGAGTCTAAAGGTCACGCGCTCTCCACGTCCGAAAAAGTGCCTCATTTCATGGTAAGAGATATCAGAGACACGAAATGCAAACTCCAAACGCCAATCCACCAAGTCAGAGATGTGCGAAAGCTGGTGAAGAGCTCTTACAGATTCGTCTCGCTGGAAAACTCCGAGAGTAAAGCGGGTGTGTCTGCATTATGCGAGGGCAGCGAGGCTGCTAAGAAGGAACCAGACAAAACGCGCTTCCCCGTCCCAATGGTGATTAAATGCCAGTCGGTGAACACGAACAGCGCTGCGAAGCGAGGAGGAACAGCGTGTGAGACTTTCGTCAGCGCAGCAGACGCGGACGTGGTACGAGAGAGATTGTGCGCACAGGAATGCGCACAGGAATGCGCCAAAAGCGCGAGGCGAGCGCGCGGAGGACAGCAGGTGTTTCTCCAATATGACGAACCGAAAACCGAAGTCAGACCTGCTAAGCAGAAAAGAGAAAAGACCGTGGACAGCTGCGATAAGAAACCGGAGTGTAAATTTGCGAACCAAGTAGCTCTTGAGAAATTAAAAGCGGCGGTAAAAACTATGGAACAGCTGTACGTGTTTGACCGGAACGAATGGAAGCGCAAATCGGAAGCGCCGCGTCCTATAACGGACAGTCACGTGCTCTCGTTAATCTCCCGCGAAGAGCACGGATTCGCGTGCAAAAGTGACTCGGAAGACGAGCAGGGGAAGACGTCCGACAGCGAGAAACCCACGAGCTCTGAACCGATCACGGAGAAATCGTCAGCACCCCTTGTTAACCCTGCAGGCGTGGGCGTGGGTGAGGGCAGGCGTCACGCGCTAGCAGACTCATCTAAAATGTTAACAAAGCGCGAGTCGTTTGATCACACATGTGTGCTGAGTCCAGGTAGGACTCTCAGGACGACTAACCCCACAAAGGACCCCGTGTGTCTAAAAATCTGTCCATCTAAAGCAAAACCAGAGAGCAAGAGGTTGAGGGGCACTATATCAGACACGCCCACTAAACCTCAGCGAACAGACACGCCCCCTAAACCTCAGCAAATAGACACGTCTCTTCCAGATTCAGAGAACTATCTGACCATCCCTGTCAAATCCGTGCGGGCAGACCCTCACCCCGCCAGCACGCCTGCTGGTTCGAGTAATAAGCCCCGCCCCCCCTCCACCCTGCAGCGCTCGCCTGTAGTCAGTGAGGCGTGGCCCACAGAGATCCCGCCCGCTTGCCACCACGCCTTTCCTGCTGCTTACCCCCACCACCTGTGCTTCTCGCCCCCCACGGAGTGCCCCGCCCCCAATACCCAGCGCAAGCTTCTCGTGGACCCGGCGACAGGTCAGTGCTACTTGGTGGACACTCCCATCCCCTTGAGGCCAGCCATCCAGAGACTCTACTACCCCGACAGCGGGCAATATCTGGACATGCCCCTGTCTGTTGCCCCCATGCCCCTCTCGCCCATCCCCCCCATCTCCTTGAGCCCGGCGGCCACCTACGCCCCCGCGTACCTCTTCTGCCCGCCGGCCCTGGTGTCTCCGAACTCACAGGCGCCCCCTGCCTGTCTGGAGGGTGAGCGCGTGGGGGAGGCGGGGCCTCCCACCAGGGGCCCGTATATCACCCCACTGGCGGGAGGACCAGCCGGCGTGAACCCGCTCATCAGCATTACATCACAGCAAGGGGCACGCATCATCGCCCCGCCCTCGTTTGACGGCACCACCGTGAGCTTCGTGGTGGAGCACAGATAGCTCGACGTGAGTGAGCAGTACTTTGAGATTTAGTTTTGTCTGCATGTCTGCGGTTTGTTTTGTGCTGTGCATGTGTGTGAGAGATCAAGAGGTGTGTGTGTGTGTGTGTGTGTGTGTGTGTGTGTGTGTGTGTGTGTGTGTGTGTGTGTGTGTGTGTGTGTGTGTGAAGGAGAGAAGTAGAGAGAATCGGAAGGTGCACGTGACTGCATTTATTTATATATATATGACAGCAGTTTGTGTAAGCACACTGCACAGTTTTGAGTATGTGAGTACGCGTGGTTAACAGGGTACAATATGTTTTGAGTATAGTATGTGAGTATGTGGGTTAAACCGAACCCTAACCCTAGAGGTATAGTATCTTTGAGTATGATATATCTGTGTAAGTGGAAGCATATGCCTTTGTGTGTGTGTGTGTGTGTGTGTGTGTGTGTGTGTGTGTGTGTGTGTGTGTGTGTGTGTGTGTGTGTTTGTGTGTGTGTGTGTGTGTGTGTGTGTGTATGTGTGTGTGTGTGTGTTTGTGTGTGTGTATGTGTGTGTGTGTGTGTGTGTATGTGTGTGTGTGAGTGTGAGTGTGTGTGTGAGTGTGTGTGTGTGTGTGTGTGTGTGTATGTGTGTGAGTGTGTGTGTGTGTGTGTGTGTGTGTGAGTGTGTGTGTGTGTGTGTGTGTGTATGTGTGTGTGAGTATGTGTGTGTGTGTGTGTGTGTGTGTGTGTGTGTGTGTGTGTGTGTGTGTGTGTGTGTGTGTGTGTGTGTGTGTGTGTGACTATGCGCATGTTAAGATCAGGAGATGTAAAGCATTTGTTGTGCTGAGGCAGGAGAATCACAGCTGCCCAGAACGATCAGAGGGAGAGAAAGAGAGAGAGAGAGAGAGAGAGAGAGAGAGAGAGAGAGAGAGAGAGAGAGAGAAGGAGAGAGGGAGGGAGGGACAGAGAGAGAAGTAGAGGGAGAGAGAGAAGGAGAGAGAGAGAGGGAGAAGTAGAGAGAAAGAGAGGGAGAGAGGGGGGAGAGAGAGAAAGAGGGAGAGAGAGGGAGAAAGAATGTGAAAGAAAGACCAAGAATGAGAGGATCAGAGAACAGAAGAGCTAGAGAGAGAGTCAGAGAGACTAGCCTACATGCTTTGCCCTGCTTGCTCAACAGTATGGTCTCTCCCTCTGTCTGTCTCTCTCTGAATCATGCGTCTGTGGTATGGTGTGGTATCACTTGTGAAGTGGCGGTGATGATTGTGGAGAGTCTGCAGAGCCCTATGAACTGTGAATGTAGAACATTGCTGTGTTCTCAGTCACCGCTGAACTCCTGCACATGTTGTTTTGAGGTACTGAGTTTTCACCATGTTTACATCTTGCTTTAGGGAAACTTCATGGCAAAAAATATGAACTTACAATGAAGTGAGAATGTTTCATCTCTCCCCCCTCTCTCCCTCTCCCTCTCCCTCTCCTTCTCTCTCTCTCTCTCTCTCTCTCTCTCTCTCTCTCTCTCTCTCTCTCTCTCTCTCTCTCTCCTCTCAGGCATAGGGGAATATTTGTGTGTGCTCAAGTGTTTGAATGTGTATTTTTGGTTTCGAGTGTGTTCATGTGTGTGTGTGGTTTTGTATGTGTGTGAAGGCACGTGTGTGTGTGTGTGTGTGTGTGTGTGTGTGTAAGTGCGTGTGGGTCCAGGAGTGCATCCCGGTTGTCACCACTCCACGACTGATGTTAACAGTCCCACAGTGGCCGGAAACCATCACTTCCTGTGCTCTTTGCCTTCTGCTAAGTTTTGTTGTTACCACTCAGCCAAGCAGGCCTCTCGACCAAGACTTTCACAGGTGTGTGCGCCTTCACAAGGGTCGGGGAGCAGAGACTTCATGTTCTTTTGTTTCTTTTTGGTATAAGTAATACACTTTTAGTAACACAGAAACATGGATTTGTTTGGAGATGGCTGCTGTGTTGCCTGCAGCTGGGTTCAGCTGAAGAACTGAGGATTGTGGGTAATGGAGGAACTGATGCATGCTGTCCCACCACTCAGAGTCTACAGAACAGAACAGGACAAAACAGGACAGAACAGGACAGCACTGCCTTCTGAAAGAATGTCTGATGGATTTGTAACTGTGGAACTGTATGTGTTTTATACAACTACTGCATGGAGCTGTGCATTTTAGGATTTAAGTGTGGGTGGGTGGGTGTTGTGTATGTGTGTATGTGTGGGTGTGTGTGTGTATGATTTTTTGTTGAGCGGATGAAGAATGACTGATGACTTTTACAGCGTCTTTAAAATGTCATCAACTGTTATGGGCACCAAGGTTTAAAAAAACCTGAAAACTGTCATATTAAAAAGACCTTTAATTGTGTGTATTGTGTACTAAACTGGACGTCTGGGAGCATTGTGACGTCTGGGAGCACTGTGATCCTGTCTGCATGTCCCTCGTGTTCAGCAGTGCAGCTACAGCTGTAATCATGTCTGCTTCTCCATGTCTTCTTGCTGTTTGAATGTTCATGAGGGGTGTCTGCGTTTGCAGGCCCGTCTAACTGTGCTGTCATCAATTTGTGGAAATGTTGTGTCATAACCTGGAAATAATTACGATGGGTGAATTTTGTATTTGTCTTTATTTTCCTTTCTCTAGTTTTAGTTTAATTTTTTCTTTCTACAGAAAAATCATCCTGACTGTCATTTATGGGACGTTAATTAAATGTTGTCAAATATAAAACAGCCTATGGCTTATGTATTCACATAAGTGTTTTATATATGCTATGGTTTATAATGCAAAATTAATGAATAAGGAAATAGGTAATTTCCTGTCACAGGACTGCTGGGTTAAGTGCATATTTGAAGTGTTTGAATAGGTTTTGAGAGTCTGAAGAGTACCATATCTGTATTCATAATGGACTGCTAGCAGTTATAGCAATCTGGTAGTATATGTTCATATGCTTATCACCAGCTTTTTATTTATTTATTTTTATTTTATTATTAATTTATTGGTAGCCTTATATCATCTGGGTGATGTTGGCTAAACTGTTTTGTCCCAAGAGGACTGAAGTAGAAGCAGTTTTGTGCAAGGAATTGCCTGACTGAGTGTAGACCCCAAGTGGACATGCATGTACAAATCACGTAAAACCCCAGGCACCGTATTCAGGCCCCAATGTCCCAGTAGACTTTTTCAGGGTAATTTAGTGCTGAAGGAATATGCAGAAAGCATTAAAACGGATCCTACATCAGCATATCTAGTTTAAGACAGCAAGACAGCATCTTCTTATAAAAAAGCATTACAAATGCACAGTGTAGTGCATTTTCGTTTTAATATTTACGTATTAACCTCTATCACAGACACAGTAGACAGTTTTGCTTATTGAGAAGTGTAATCCCAGGGCCATGTTCTGAATAGGGTATTGTAAAAGTAAAATTTAGTAGGATAGCAAAAGAAGGTTTCTTTGGTTCACCCAGCTGCCAGTCATTCTTGGGGTCATGGACTGCGGTGGGGTATGCCGGCTTACTGCTGGACACTGCTGCAACCTGACACTGCCATGTCTAGAAGGTCAGATGAACGGTGCGGATAATAGAGGAGGCCATTTTGAATGTGAACCAGAGTTGATATGGGGATTCCACAGATTCCATATTCTCAGGCTAAAGCTGACGGAACTTAAACGGATTCCTCCAGAAGGAGAGAAGGGACACAGTTAATGGGGCGCTGTGATTTCATTAGGAGGAAATACACTGAAATCAAAATCAAACTAAAGTTGCCATGTGGTAGAAACCCAACGAGAGCTGAGTGGACATCGTGATCTTCTGTGCTATGATACCAATGCAGTCCTGCAGACCTGAAAGTGTCACACTTGCTAGAGTGATGGCTCTCGGGTTATATTTTACTTTTGCTTTGTCACCTATACTTATGATCATGACTGCTGGTGTAGTTACGGTCCTGTTTTTGCAGCTCAACTGTGAGTAATCAGAAGATGGTCACACATCTTGTCTGTCATAGTAGTCACTGTGTCATACCTCATCATGATTTGATTTGATTTGAGTTATGAAAAATCAACGCTACTCTTAAACTCATGCCCAGGGTTTTACATTTAACCAAATTAATCAACCTTAAATCAATTTTTTTATGAGCTCAAATAAGGTTGGGATAGTCTTATTTATAAACTGTATGCGTGGCTTCCTGCATAACAGGATAAGCTGTCACCGCATTTTGAATTATTTCGCGTCCCTTACGTTAAATAATAGTCATAATCATGTCCGATGCATTCTGTGGCGTCCCAAAATATTCAGAATGCTGTTCATTTAGTACTAAAATAAACATGTTTCTGTGTATTTTTGCTGGTGGACCCTACATCTATTAAAGGCCATGGCCCCTGTGGTGGGAGGAGCCTCGCGCCAAATAACTCCATTGGCCACAACTATCTCCTTAACCAGCTTGGCGTCACGTGTAAGGTCACGTGCCCCTCATGTATCTCGTTAAAGGCCCTAAATCTTCCACTGAACGCGGTTAAGACGTTACGGACCCCGGTTGATTTACCGAGGCAGCAGATGAGCGCTTGAGCGGCTGCCAGGGTGCTGGGTGAGCTCTCCGCGAGCCGCTGTAACCTCACCCCGCCAACGGCTTTAGCTCCACACGACGGTTGGCGCGTTTGTTGACGCGGTCGCCATGGAAGCGGCGCGAGTGACAGACACGCACGCGCAGCTGTTGTGCGTCTTCAGCGGGAACGCTGGCTCGAGCCCCCCCCGCATGCGCGGAGCTCCCTCAGTGGTCCGCGCTGCTGCCTCGGGCTTTGGCCAACTTCACACGGCGTAGTTTAAGTAATGGGGCTCTACGTTATGTGAAGTACTTTACTAAAAGTAAATAAAGTGTTTTGTAGAAAAAAACAAACATACCTATGTGAAAGGGGAGGTGGTTATTAACGAGACGGTCAGTTGAATCAGGTGGTTATTTACACACCTGCTTGTCCAGAGGGGGATCTGAGTTACCTACAATACCGACACATTGACTCAAACGCATCTAATGGATAAAAACGGATGCTTAAATCAAGGAGAAACAGAAACGTGTTTCACGACTGTGTCTGTGAAACTCGACAAAACACTTGATACTAAAACCATACTGTGGAAATGTGAGCTAATAATATTTATGCCTTATTGCATAAGCATGAAACAGGAAAGAAAAATGGAAATTTGACTGATGTTTAAAATCACTTAAAATGACTTTATTCATCTTACATCAACAGAAATTAAATCCCTGAAGGGTATTTACACCAACCAATACAAAAAGATGAAAGATACCATTTACAGAACCATTGTCCTAGAAAATGCTGATATTTCTCTGTCCCTCTCAAAAACAAAAAGACACACACAAAAAACAAACAAACACTGCACTGTCCTCCAGTGCATGTAAACATCTGGTGTGTTGTCATGGAAACATGTTCTTCCCTTGTTGCCTGAGGTGTGCTGAGGTGATCTGATTAAATAAATAACTCGTAGCGCTATAGCGAGGCAGTCTGCCATTTCGTTTTGCTGCAACACAAATACCTTAACACCAGTTGTAACTGCTCAAGTTTCAATAGTACATGTGAAATAATGTACTATTATTGAACAAATGTAAGATTGGTCTTAATGAGTATAGGTTAATAAACCTGTACTAATATAATGTCTGTGTTTGTCTAACATCTGCATAGGGGTATTGAGACCTATCAGAATAAGCCTTAAATCGTGATTGTCATAACAATAATTCAGCTAAATTTAAGCTATGTAGATAGACAGCTAGCAATATAAGTCAACATTATGCCAGTGTGACCATCCTGAGGACTTTAGCTAACTGCTAGCCTTTTAGCATTGTTTGTGTTGCGCTGTTCAAAAATCGGTTCAAAGTAGACATATATAGAACCCACCTAATCTCTGTTTTGTGTACAAAAAGGCAATTTAAAATGTAGTAAATAAAAAAGTCAAAAGTACAGTCACAGCTTGTGAAACCAACCCTGTTTACTGCCCCCGGGGCCTTGAGCCGGGACTACCCAGCTCCTGGGCCTGTCAGCCAACATCTGGCTCTACCAGTCACCTGCAAACACCTTCCTGCACATGTTGGAGTTCTCCTGGTGCAGAGGGAACTCGGAGCCAGGTACCAGCTGCTCCCTGCTCTTCTGCCAGGTGACGGGTTCTCCAGAGGACAGCTTCTCCACTTTAGACACGGCCTCCCTACACGTCGGGGACAGGAGCTTCAGGTCAGTCTTAAACACTCACAGAATATGTTCTTGCCTGTTCATACAGTGTCTCTCAGCGTATTACACTCTGGCATTCACACTGATTTGTAAAATTCAGGAGTATTGAGCATTGAGCAGAATTTTGTCACAGGTATTTTTGCCATTATGTGTCTAGCCATTTCCTCAGTGCACCTGAGGAAGACCTTGTGATGTCTGGCAGAACCAACACACGTAGTTCTCCATATAAGACTGTGTGATCTGTTGCAGAACTGAGACGCATGTAGATTTCCACACGTGTGATGCGTGGATGGGCACCTGAAGGGGAAGGTGGTCTTGTCCATCTGCATACAGACGAGGAAAGGGTACTCGGAGAACTGCACCGTGGTGATGAAGTCGAGCGCCGCCTCCATCTCAAAGCTCACCTCCATCCCCACGCTGAGGAAGTCGGCATCCACCGTCACGTTCCCTACCACCACCACCGCGCCCCTGCAGAGAGCGTACAACCGCTTAGGCTTCTGACCTTTGGGGGCGGTCACACCGATCTGGACATCAGGTGGCATTTCGCCTGGGGTGCTGATGGTATAAGCAGATGCCTCTGTTCTCAGAACGCCTGTTCACCTTTGCTGGCCGACTCAAAATGGCCGCCAGGCATAAGTGAGTTGGAAGGTGGAATGCTGAGCTTGTTGGCCTTAGAGAGCTGTGGTTTATTCATATCTATACATAGCCTGTCTGTCTGTCTGAGTGTGTGTGTGTGTGTGTGTGTGTGTGTGCATGCGTGCCTTTGCAAAAGAGGTAGCGCTCATTTCTATGAACACACCTGTCGCTGACTGTTCTGCCTGCTGGCAGTAGTGATAAAAACCGCCTAGAACTCCTGCTCACATAACAAAGAACAGACCTGTCACCTCTGAGCACAGACCTGTCACCTCCAAACACAGGCCCGTCACCTTTGAACTACGGTAAACCCAGCCGTCAGCATCACACAAAACAATGTCACACAGCGCTACATGCTAACTCCCAAAGTATGACAGAATGTCCTGGTATTTTACGCCACAGTCAACATTTTTCTGCTCTTTTACAAGGGCACCCTATATTTGGCCTGATGGACATGAAGCCACTACCTCACCTGTCTGCCAATGCATTTGTTTCCTGGCGAGCACTTAGCTGGCTTAGCTAGCATTCCCGGGCTAGCAGCCAGAGGCTAACGGAGTAGTACCTGATACAGAAGCTGCTAACGAGAAGAGCAGAGGAGCACTTTGAGCCCCTCTGGGGGATTAATGGTGACATTATAAGAACCACAGACTCACATCGACATTGCCATTGATGTGAAGTGGAGAGAAAGGTTCTTTGAGTTCACTGGGAAATATTAAAAGTGGGCGGAGCCAAACAGAGGAGGGTGTGTTTACCTGTTGTTAACGCTAGTCTTGGATTCCCTGTACCAAAGGCTGAACTCCATGCCTCCAGAGATGTCAACAGCCAGACCACCTTGGAACTCGACAGAGGCCCGCAGACCAAATTGCAGAGGGATCACCTAGTCGATGAAAGCAAGATTAATTTCACTCTATTCTGCAGCAAAACTACTTTAAAATATGTATACAGAAATAATACAGCAATCCTCTAGTTCAGTAATGAGTAACAAAACATGGTTAATAAGACATTGGTAGGCGTTTACTGCTACATTAGAAGTGTTGACAGTTTTGTTATTATTTTAGAAATAGTTTGGTTTTAAAAACATGAGACCTATGAGTGTGCAGTAAAACCAACCAACTGGGTTAAAATACTACAAAAAAAAACAAATAAAAACATTTTCCACTTCTGTAATCTGTCAGTCATTTTTTAATCTACAGATCTACCTGTTTGTGTCACAGTAACACATAATTACCAAACAGATCCCTGATCAGTAAGTGCAAAGCAAAGCTGACAAATTGTCGTTGTGAGAGTTCGCTGAGTGGCTATGCATTGGCTGACGGGGTACGTGTTGGAAGGTGTTGATTGGACCAGCAGGGCTTTAGCTCTGGTGTCACCTGGGAATGGTCCGTGAGCAGGATCAACCCCTTCACCACGTTAATGGGGTCTCCAGACAAGGAGAACATCTTGGCCATCAGGTCGCTGTAACCCTTGAAGAAGGTGACGGGGCGCAGCTGCACGTCCAGGAGGATTGCCGACATTCCCGCAAAGGATTCCAGGTCCTCTTCGCCCTCGTCGGCCGTGGCCGCAATTAAAGACTCCAGGCCCTGGGCCTCGATGGCCACCTGGTGAACAGGTGAGAGGACGCTAACCCAGGGGCTATTAAACCACGCACGGCCTGTGAATCTGTCTGCAAGTCAGTCTAACAACGATTAGCATTTCTTCTAATTCTGTATTTGTTATGGTCATAAACACCTCCATTTATACTGCAAGGTATATTTTTATTGTATGCGTGAGGTGTTGGTGCTGCTTTTACATCTGATGAAATCCACAACGAGGTGTGAAGTGTAAATATGTTACTGATTAAATTGCTCTGCCTAATTGAATAAGAGGTTCCTTGCTTGTGTGTGCAGTACCTGCAACCCATGTAAGAGGGCGCTGTTGCTCTGGCCAAAGATGTTCATGTTGCTCCTCCTGAGGATTCCAGACCCTGAGTAAAGTATGTCCAAGCTGTAGGTGGAAGTGACATCGGCGCTGCCTAAAAAAGCATGGAGCACAGTTCAAACTGACTGGTGGTGTCAAAGGTCAACAGTCAAAGGTCAAGCAGTAAGGGAAGCAGTGGTAACTTACGTGTCATGTAACCAGAGTATGCAGAGGAGGAGCCGACCTTTGAGAAACGGTTGTAGTTATGAACGACCATGTCCTTCAGTATCTTACGGACCAGCTTACTACAGACAACAGGGCGAGGGTTAGCATCGGACAACATTACAGACCAGACAGGCGTTCGTGACAGACCAGACGGGCATTCTAAGCAGTGGCAAGGCTGTGAGATCACACCTGAGCAGGGCATGCTTGCCTGGAAGGCATGTCTACTAGCAGATTACTTAAAACTCTTGGTAAACTTGGGAATCCAAACTTGGAACTCCACAAAGTCACCTGGACTCACCTGGCAGGTAGGTCGAAGCGTAGGATGTCCTGCACCTTTGACAACATGTACTTGTTCATCTCCTGGGGCAGGTGTTCGATGGACAGCAGCAGGTTCTTCACCTCCGTGTACGTGGGATCGCTGCTCAGGATCACGTCCGCTGCAGCCGCACGCACGCTCTTCTCGTACACACGCCGGTTCTGATGGTACACGCGGTTCAGCGTCCGCTTCACCTGCACACGCCAGGGGGAACACGTGAAGGTTGGGGGAGGTGCTAACTTCTGACCTTCTGTCCATTACATAATTCCGATGCAGCCAGGATCACTAACTGGTGTTTCCAGGCCTCGGTTCCTGTTCCAGGCTGGGGCGTCTTCTGGATAGCTGGATTAACCTGCATTCTTTTAATGTATTGCCAACCCACAGTTCCCTCCTGCTCCTGTTTTATGACTAATTTACAGCTGTCCATTAGATCAAGAGCCAAACATTCAATCACCACAACTGATTGGATCCCTGATCCAGCTCATATAGACATCCTCTTTTCTGAAATTAATAAGGTAACAGCAGGGGGAAGAGCCTTTTCTTATAAGGCCCCCCAGCTTTGGAACAACCTTCCAAAATGCATCCGGGACTCTGACACAGTCACAATCTTTAAGTCTAGGTTGAAAACCCACCTATTTGGTTTAGCGTTTGATAATTAACATCCCCCCTTAGATAAAGGTTCAGATCCAGGGGTTCATAGGCGAAGGGTTTTATGGTAGACTGGGGCGCTGGTGCTGTCGTCCTGTCACTGCTCGTGGTCACTCAAGTTTGTTGACAGTGCAGTGGACGGATGCCATTGTCTCAGAATGCCCCCAAGCCTATGTTACCTTCTGGTTCTGCCTTTTTAGCTAGGCTGTAATAGTTTAACTTAATGCCGGAGTTGCTGCCAGACTCCAGAAATGTGTTTAATTTCATATGTCCTGTATATGTCCTCATACAGAGCTAAATTTCCCCTGTTTTATTTTCTCCACATGGCTGCCCGCCTGCTCGAGGAAAAATGAGATGAGGAGAGACAAGCGATCCATCCAGTGCCAGCCACCTACTGCCTGACCGGATGAGCCTACACCATGATGGACATTACTACATCTTTTCCTTTTCTTTATTTCTTTCTGTTTAAATTGTTGTTGTTGTTGTCATGGTGACCGGTGTCGGCCAGAGGAGGATGGGTTCCCCCCCTGAGTCTTGGTTCCTCTCAAGGTTTCTTCCTCATGCAAAAAAACGAGGGAGTTTTTCCTTGCCACTGTCGCCCTTGGCTTGCTCACCGGGGGCTAGGACTCGGCACTTGTAAAGCTGCTTTGTGACAACAACTGTTGTAAATAAAATTTGATTGATTGATTGATTGATACCGAGCTATGTAATCTGAACGGTCATAAAGACTGCTGGTGTTAAATGCTGTGATGTGAAGTGTGTCAGCGTGTCCACCAACCTCAGGTGTGATGAGCTGTGGGTCGTATCTCTGCAGTGCCGTGATGGCGATGGTACCGATGGCACCCGTCTCAGACTCGGCGTAGCGGGTGAGTAGGGGCACGGCCTCGGGCAGCAGGGCGTTTTTCAGGGCCAGCAGGTACATCTGCACCTGCGCCTCGTCCTGTGAGCTGTCCGGTCCTGCTAAGAGCAGCTCCCGCACCGTAACTACTGCCTACACAGCACCCCCGGAGGAGAAGCATGGTATAACCAAGGGTTTCATTCACTAGTTCAAGTTCAAGCTGAATTTTGACAATCATATTGTCATTTCAACTACATACAGAGTACACAGTGAAACGAAACAATGTTCCTCCAGGACCATGGTGCAACATAAAACACAGTGCAGACAGGACATAAGTGCAATGGACAGACAGTACAACACAATACAGACAGTACAGTACACAGAGTGCAAAACAGACACTAGACAGAGAAGTGTAAGAGGTAGGTTTGGTTAGTGCAAATTGTGCCGTGTGCAATATGCAGTATATATACAAAGGGAGCCCCTGTCGCAGTGAAGTAGTGTGTGTAGTGCAAGTGCCTTCACATTGTCAGGGATAAGTGGTTGGGTGTGTGTCTGTGTGTGTATGTATGGAGGAGAAGTCCATCAGTTCAGTGTCTGGCGTTGAGGAATCTGATGGCTTGTGGGGGGAAGCTGTTGCAGAGTCTGGTTGTGTTGGACACTACTGACCTGTTCACCTTAGATTTGACTCAGCTCGTTTTGGTTGTTCACGAGTGACTCTTGGTATATATATATATATATATGGGAGCAGCGTGTGTGTGAGTGTGTGTGTGTGTGTGTGTGTACTCACTGGGAGCAGCGTGAGTGTGTGTGTGTGTGTGTGTACTCACTGGAAGCAGCGTGTGTGTGAGTGTGTGTGTGTGTGTGTGTGTGTGTGTGTGTGTGTGTGTGTGTACTCACTGGGAGCAGCGTGTGTGTGTGTGTGTGTGTGTGTGTGTGTGTGTGTGTGTGTGTGTGTGTGTACTCACTGGGAGCAGCGTGTGTGTGTGTGTGTGTGTGTGTGTGTGTGTGTGTGTGTGTGTGTACTCACTGGGAGAAGCGTGTGTGTGTGTGTGTGTGTGTGTGTGTGTGTACTCACTGGGAGCAGCATGTGTGTGTGAGTGTGTGTGTGTGTGTGTGTGTGTGTGTGTACTCACTGGGAGCAGCATGTGTGTGTGAGTGTGTGTGTGTGTGTGTACTCACTCGGAGCAGTGTGTGTGTGTGTGTGTGTGTGTGTGTGTGTACTCACTCGGAGCAGCATGTGTGTGTGTGTGTGTGTACTCACTCGGAGCAGCATGTGTGTGTGTGTGTGTGTGTGTGTGTGTGTGTGTGTGTGTGTGTGTACTCACTGGGAGAAGCGTGTGTGTGTGTGTGTGTGTGTGTGTGTGTGTGTGTGTGTGTACTCACTGGGAGCAGCATGTGTGTGTGAGTGTGTGTGTGTGTGTGTGTGTGTGTGTGTGTACTCACTGGGAGCAGCATGTGTGTGTGAGTGTGTGTGTGTGTGTGTGTGTGTGTACTCACTCGGAGCAGCATGTGTGTGTGTGTGTGTGTGTGTGTGTGTGTGTGTGTACTCACTCGGAGCAGCATGTGTGTGTGTGTGTGTACTCACTCGGAGCAGCATGTGTGTGTGTGTGTGTGTGTACTCACTGGGAGCAGCATGTGTGTGTGTGTGTGTGTGTGTGTGTGTGTGTACACTGGGAGCAGCGTGAGTGTGTGTGTGTGTGTGTGTACTCACTGGGAGCAGCGTGTGTGTGAGTGTGTGTGTGTGTGTGTGTGTGTGTGTGTGTGTGTACTCACTGGGAGCAGCGTGTGTGTGTGTGTGTGTGTGTGTGTGTGTGTGTGTGTGTGTGTGTGTGTACTCACTGGGAGCAGCGTGTGTGTGTGTGTGTGTGTGTGTGTGTGTGTGTGTGTGTGTGTGTGTGTGTGTGTGTGTGTGTGTGTACTCACTGGGAGAAGCGTGTGTGTGTGTGTGTGTGTGTGTGTACTCACTGGGAGCAGCATGTGTGTGTGAGTGTGTGTGTGTGTGTGTGTGTGTGTGTGTGTACTCACTGGGAGCAGCATGTGTGTGTGAGTGTGTGTGTGTGTGTGTACTCACTCGGAGCAGTGTGTGTGTGTGTGTGTGTGTGTGTGTGTGTACTCACTCGGAGCAGCATGTGTGTGTGTGTGTGTGTACTCACTCGGAGCAGCATGTGTGTGTGTGTGTGTGTGTGTGTGTGTGTGTGTACTCACTGGGAGAAGCGTGTGTGTGTGTGTGTGTGTGTGTGTGTGTGTGTGTGTGTACTCACTGGGAGCAGCATGTGTGTGTGAGTGTGTGTGTGTGTGTGTGTGTGTGTGTGTGTGTACTCACTGGGAGCAGCATGTGTGTGTGAGTGTGTGTGTGTGTGTGTGTGTGTGTACTCACTCGGAGCAGCATGTGTGTGTGTGTGTGTGTGTGTGTGTGTGTGTGTGTGTGTACTCACTCGGAGCAGCATGTGTGTGTGTGTGTGTACTCACTCGGAGCAGCATGTGTGTGTGTGTGTGTGTGTACTCACTGGGAGCAGCATGTGTGTGTGTGTGTGTGTGTGTACACTGGGAGCAGCGTGTGTGTGTGTGTGTGTGTGTGTGTTTGTACACTGGGAGCAGCATGTGTGTGTGTGTGTGTGTGTGTGTGTGTGTGTGTGTGTGTGTGTGTGTGTGTGTGTGTGTGTGTACACTGGGAGCAGCGTGTGTGTGTGTGTGTGTGTGTGTGTGTGTGTGTGTGTGTGTGTGTGTGTGTTACTCACTGGGAGGTCACATCCTCCTTTTTGACAGAGCTTTCTGACTAGTGCTCCCATGATGATCACAACAGACTCCTTAATCTCTATACTGGCGATCTGTCCCTTAGAGATATCCTACAGATAGAAAGCACACACACACACACACACACACACACACATCTATCTCAGAATCACGCTCTACATCATGCAATTTAAAGCCGACAAAAAATTGATGCAGAAACAAACAGAATTCTTTTAAATATGTCAGTCAGATTTTTACATTTTTACTTCCTCATCGTTAATTGTCTCCGCAGTCTCTGGATAGAGATCTTAAATCAACATTTGCATTGTGATCTGCTTCTACATATACATGGCAAATCTTTATGTGTAATCAATCACATCAGCTCCCTTTACAGACTGATGTCAGAACTGCTGAAGATGCAGGTATAGGTGGATAAAGTTGCTCAGGCTGATCTGAGGTCAGTAGGTGTCGCTCTGCCTCTCACCAGCAGGGCCTGCAGCATGCTCTCGGTGGGATGGGAGGCAAATCCACACGCGTACAGGAAACGTTCTTGCAGCAACATGCCATCTGCTTTACGGAAGTCCAGGAAGTCCAGCATGGCAGAGAGAGAGGCTGGAGTCTGAGCAGAGGTGACTGCATCTACCAGCTGGGGGCTAGTGGGGGGGGGGTGTTAATATCATTTATTGTTACATCTTTCTTATTCATTTACTTATTTATAGTAAGTTTATCTGTAATACATGAATTTTGTTACTTATGACAATACTCATGTTCAGTTCCAAAATTATTTGATCTGGCAAAATTATCCCTTTTATAGTCATACCAATTAAGCTACCTTGAATCTAATTGAGAGAGAAAGAGAAAGAAAGAAAGAGGGAGAGAGAGAGAGAGAGAGAGAGAGAGAGAGCGCAAAGATGGAGCAGCACTTACATCACAGAGACAGACAGTAATAGAGCAGCATTTACATCACAGAGACAATAATAGAGCAGCACTTACATCACAGAGACAATAATAGAGCAGCTCTTACACCACAGAGAGAAACAGTAATAGAGCAACACTTACATCACAGAGACAGATGTTAATAGAGCAGCACTTACATCGCAGAGACAGATGTTAATAGAGCAGCACTTACATCACAGAGACAATAATAGAGCAGCTCTTACACCACAGAGACAAACAGTATTAGAGCAGCACTTACATCACAGAGACAGATGTTAATAGAGCAGCACTTACATCACAGAGACACAGTAATAGAGCAGCACTTACATCACAGACAGACAGTAATAGAGCAGCACTTACATCACAGACACAGTAACAGAGCAGCACTTACATCACAGAGACAGACAGTAATAGAGCAGCAATTACATCACAGAGACAGACAGTAACAGATCAGCTCTTACAGCACAGACAGACAGTAATAGAGCAGCACTTACATCACAGAAACAGACAGTAATAGAGCAGCACTTACATCGCAGACAGAGTAATAGAGCAGCTCATACTGCAGAACAAGACAGTAATAAAGCAGCCCTTTCACACAGAGTGATAGAGCAGCCCTTTCACACAGAGTGATAGAGCAGCCCTTTCACACTGAGTGATAGAGCAGCCCTTTCATACAGAGAGAGATAGAGCAGCCCTTTCACACAGAGAGTGATGAAGCAGCCCTTTCACACAGAGTGATAGAGTAGCCCTTTCACACAGAGAGTGATGAAGCAGCCCTTTCACACAGAAAGTGATAGAGCAGCCCTTTCACACAAAGAGTGATAGAGCAGCCCTTTCACACAGAGAGTGATGGCGCAGCCCTTTCACACAAAGAGTGATAGAGCAGCCCTTTCACACAGAGAGTGATGGCGCAGCCCTTTCACACAAAGAGTGATAGAGCAGCCCTTTCACACAGAGAATGATAGAGTAGCCCTTTCACACAGAGAGTGATGGAGCAGCCCTTTCACACACAGAGTGATAGAGCAGCCCTTTCACACACAGAGTGATAGAACAGCCCTTTCACACAAAGAGTGATAGAGCAGCCCTTTCACGCAGAGAGTGATGGCACAGCCCTTTCACACAAAGAGTGATAGAGCAGCCCTTTCACACAGAGAGTGATAGAGTAGCCCTTTCACATACAGAGTGATAGAGCAGCCCTTTCACATACAGAGTGATAGAGCAGCCCTTTCACACAGAGAGTGATAGAGCAGCCCTTTCACACAGAGAGTGATAGAGCAGCCCTTTCACATACAGAGTGATAGAGCAGCCCTTTCACACAGAGAGTGATAGAGCAGCCCTTTCACACAGAGAGTGATAGAGCAGCCCTTTCACACACAGAGTGATAGAGCAGCCCTTTCACATACAGAGTGATAGAGCAGCCCTTTCACACAGAGAGTGATAGAGCAGCCCTTTCACACAGAGAGTGATAGAGCAGCCCTTTCACACACAGAGTGATAGAGTAGCCCTTTCACACACAGAGTGATAGAGCAGCCCTTTCACACACAGAGTGATAGAGCAGCCCTTTCACACAGAGAGTGATAGAGCAGTACTTACAGTGATGTCTTGCTGCAGTTACGAAGCACTCGCAGGATGTCGGCCTTGCTAGCGCTCCGGAGGCTGTGGATCAGAGACAGGAAGCTGCGAGGTGCAGAAGCCTTGGACAGGGAGTTCGGCTCTAAATGACCACGCACCGCCTTCCATGAGTCCATCAGCTGGGTGTAGACACACACACACACACACACACACACACACACACACACACACACACACGCACACACACATACACACACGCACACACACACACGCACACACACACACACCACACACGCGCACACACACACACACAGACATATTTTTTAGCACTCGTAGTCGTGTTTACATCACACACACAAACACAGAGAGCATAAAGCATTTGCCCATACACATCCTCATACACACAATCACTTGTCCAACGCCGCCTGGCAAAATCATATAAACCCACATCTCCCACACACAGACACACACACACACACACACACACACACACACACTTACCAAGCACCCTTTACAATGCTTCTTTCCCTTCTCCATGACCACGCCCACTGAGAAGAACTTGGCATCCACACTCTTCACCACACTTGCAGCGTCTTTTCCGGCTGCTTCCGCCGGACCCGCCGTGACCTCTTGCAGGGACAGAGACTGCCTGAGAAAACACGACAGCTCTGTGTCAGCCCAGCATCAACTTCCTCCTTCTTTCTTTTTTTATCTTTCCTTCTTTCTCTCCCATTCCGTCTTCCCCGTTTGTCCTCGCCGTCTCTCCCAGCTGTCCTCTCACTCACCTGGACACGACTTTAGTGGCGGTAGTGTGGTGACTGTTCAAAGACAGGACGTGCTCTTCCTCTGAAACTGCTGATTTGATGAAGCCATGGTCCAGTGAGATGACTGTGACTGAGCTTGACTTCCAGGTCACACCCAGAACCTGTTAGAGAGGCCGGGAAGCGAGAAGACGATGGAGAGATGGAGAACGAATGGAGAAAGTGAGATAGTGTAAACCTGTGTATCTGATGATACATACAGTCTTTTCCACAACTGTATGTAGTGATGAGCCTTAATTGTGTATGTATGTATGTGTGTCTGTGTGTGTGTTTCTGTGTATGTGTGAGTGTGTGTGTGTGTGTGTGTGTGTGTGTGCATGTGTGTGTACGCATGCATGTGTGTGTGTGCGAGCATGCGTGTGTGTGTATGTATTGTGTGTGTGTGTGTGAGCATGCGTGTGTGTTTGTGAGTGTGTGTGTGTGTGTGAGCATGCGTGTGTGTTTGTGAGTGTGTGTGTGTGTGTGTGGGTAGGTGTACTGACCTGGCTGTGCGTGGTGAATCCTGTCTCCTGTGCTTTGCAGCTCTCCAAGTGTTTTGTGCGGATAACCTGATTTTTAGAAGCCTTGTACTCAACTAAGCACTTTCCTGAAACATCGGCCTACACACACACACACACACACACACACACACACACACACACACACACACACACACACACACACACACACACACAGTTACTTAGTGTCAGAAAGCTCCACAGCCTCCTAGCTACTCCAAAAACTCCTATATCTACACCAACCTGTGCTCCACCTAGAATCCCCCAGACTACCCCACACTCTACACTCATCCTCCAACCACCTCCACCAACTGCTCCAACCAGACCGTCACGTGACGACAACAGAGCTGTGGTCCACTTGTAGCATTCCATTGTTGAGATGCCGTCATTACCTCCACCATCTTTCCAGTCTTGAGCTGCATCATTAGCATGCTGGCCACGCCCCTCTTGAGGTTCTTGATGGTCACAGGCTCTGCCTTGTATGTATAGAGGCTCCGCACCTGGGCCATCAAACACAGTAACCATTCTACATTATCTCCAGCAGAACTTCAGCATCGATCACTGAACCGATATCACTGTTAGCCAATCGTCTACTACATCATTTCCAGAAGTTTGTCATGCTCTCTCGTGCCTCATTCTGTTACCTTGCCCATCTTCCAGAGCAGAAGAAAGGGTCTTTGGAGATCCTCCAGGTTTTCTCTACCCACAATGCCTTCTGTCGTAGAGCCATGGAAGATGTTGTTTTTGCGCGAGCGTTGAACTGCGTTCTGGAGCAGAACGTTTGAGATCTGACAGACCAGAAAGAGAAAGTGAGTTTTACTGTCCTGTTCCCAACACACACAAGCCCTGGGTCCTGTGGTACGCTGTTTCTCCATGCTTTAACAGCCCCTTTAGAAGCCTCCCTCCTCACCTGGACACGGAGAAGCTGTTCATCCTGATTCTCTGGGTTCCTCCAGGTGAGGCTGATGTCCACGTCGCTGGAGATCTGGAAACCAGCATTCCCCCTGGTGGGCGCCCTCGGTCGGTTCAGGCCAAGCTCCGCATTGTAGTGGAATCTGTAAAGCCGTCTGTCGTCCAACCGGGGGCCTGCACTCGCACCTGGTAAAACACAGCACACAGTACACACACACACACACATACACACACACACACACCCATGCTGATTCAAGCTGAAGCTGACTCCAGATCAGCTGGATATGTTTACACAGGATGCTTTGAATCAGCAGACAGCTGGTCTGAGACCAGTGGCCTGGTGTGGGGGGAGCGGCAGAGGGCAGACTCATGCTGGCTAGAGCGCAACAAAAGAATGAGACATCTAACCATCACAGTCTTTAGTCTGTGGGGAGTGATGTATGTTCCAGTCTGCACTGGGACTAGTGGATCTACATCTGAGAGATGACGCCTGCACTCACTAATCAAGCTATTTTAATTCTTTAATATTTTGAAGGGTGTTCTGCTGGTGGGCTCAGTTCACGTTTACGGCATAGACGGGTCGTTATTCAGCATCGGTCTTAATGCTGTGACTGATATTCGCTTGGTGTGGGATGTAGTGTGATATCTGCTTTAAGCATTTGTGTTGTTAATAAGAAACCACAGCTTGGGGCAACTGGTGTGGGAGTTCAACCATATCTGTCCCAGTGGGTGGGTGTAAGATAATGGAGCAGCTGTAGTTATCCTGACGGGTAATGATCAGGTTATCTAGACATGATCAACCTGCACATATGGGCGGTCTGTGTTGCCAAAAATGGATTTAAAGTAACTTTTTTAAGCACTTTGTCTGTTATTTTTTATTATTTTATGGTTAAAGATCTGCATTACTGATTTCTCAACGTGCACTAGGCTACAAGTATTAACACATGTCCTAAATCTCTCTCTCTCTATATATATCTATCTATCTTTTTCTAGGAATAGACCAGCGTCATCAATACTGACGTGTCACACTCAGATTTCATCACAGCCTCAAATCCTTAAACCAGATTTTTTTTTACATCACATAGGATCTGCCGTGTAAAGTGTACGATCAGAAGAATAAACTATAGTATATCTCACGTTTAGATTACACCAGAAGATTTCAATTACAGTTTCAATTCGACTTTTAATCATTAACATTAACTTATTTTGGGCAAAGAATGAATGAAACTACAGAGTTGCTGTCTGTTGCTTTATGTGAATTATCAGTTGTTAGTAATGTGTTTTTACTTGGAAAACTCAACTGAAATCTAAAATTGCATTTCGTTAAACGCGGGTATTCCTGACCAGTTTAGCACTAAGTTGACTTTAATGGTTCTTTCAAAAAGAAATAATGTGAAGTAAAAAAAAAACAAGTGAAACTACTGCAATTGAATTGTTCCATCGTATGAATGAAAATGAAATGCAGAAACACGCGTCGCGAGGACAACGCTCTGGCACGCGCCTCCGCTTTGAAGTCATGACCGTCAGGCGAACCGGGAGCGCGAGCGCTTACCTTGCGACGACGCGCCGACGAGGGCGGCGGAGAACAGCAGAAACGCCACGACTCGCTGCATCGCCGCGTAAAAGTCCCGAGAAAAGCGCAGTTGGCGAGAGAAGATGCAGGCGGACGAGTGGGACAGGGAGAGAGGAGAAGGATGGTGCTCGCTTCGATTACGTTTATCTCCGTGGAGGGCAGACTCCAAACTCCACGCTCCGGTACTAAGTACGTGAAACCGGCTAATGATTAACCGCTCTCGCGCACTGCAGAGTGGAGAATCGCAGCTCGTGCCTGTGGGGCGCACGAGTGTTGGGGCAGATGTGCGGGTCTCCGAGCATCCGGTCGGCAGCAGGACATCAGGACGAGCCCAGTGTGGCCAATCTCCAGCCCGTGATGAGAAGACTGTGACTATCGGATTTTAAATCCTTTCAAAATCAGAGAGACCTTAGTCTGACCTAATTGTCCTACCCACTATGAATAATAATCTAGAAGGCCATGTTGGCACTGGGTAGTTTACAACTGCAATAAGGTCATTAAGGAGATATGCTGGTCTTTAATCACATTGTGCTCTCTTGAATTAAATCATTCTCATTTGTAATTACGCACATACAGCCGGTCTAAAATCACAGTGTGGTGGGGTGGGTCTTCGTATGGTCCCCTGTGAACAGAAACGCCTCTTTGTTTGGTGCACTGTGAAGAAGGGACTGTGCTCGTGACATTCTGATGAGGAAACATCAAACCATGTGTCCACTAATGGACAAAATGGTTATCTAAGGTCTACCAACACTTCTCTACGTCTGTGCGTAATAGTACCGCGTTTGGCTACATCTTCGGTGAAATTTGATGTAGAAAATTCAGTAGGCCTATAAGATTTCATTTTAAAAGCTTATTTTTAGAGGATTTCAAAGGATTGTCCGGTTTACTTAGTGCGACTGTAGTGGAAGAAGTAATGATTATTTAGTCAATAGGCCTAACAGCAGACAACGGATGAGTGAACGCGCCTGCGTGTGCTAGCGCAATACACACACAAGTGCGGAAATCAAGAGATTCAACATTGCCAGGTCACTTAATGGACCTGAACGATCTGTTATCATCGGTTGATTATCTCATTAACCTACTCTCTATGGTACGACGTGTCCAAATCAACCAAGTAAATCATTTGTTCATTACATCATTTTGAATGACTGGGGAAGACTGAAGGATTCAAAAGGCGAGAGGGAAACTAAGTTGACATGTTTATTGTCAACGAAATGAGAGTCTGGCGAGATGGACGCTCGCTGGTTTCCCCATTCAGCGGGGAAACTGTTTGGCCCTCGCGCCCCGTGTGTTTGGCCCTCGCGCCCCGTGTTTTCTTAGCTTTCCCCCGTCTCTTCGGGGCGGTTTGTTATGCATATGGTCTGCCCCTACACGCGCGCGCGCGTGTGTGTGTGTGTGTGTGTGTGTGGGTTGCCACCTAGGTCTGACAAAAAACAAGGACACTCAGTCATACGCGAACGTAAATTGTTGACCGGGGGGTGGCGAACGTAAAATGGACACAGCGAGAAAAAAAGACGGATTTAAAGTGCGCAGAAACAGTCTAAATAGTCGTTTGAACTAACCTAGTGAAAACCGGGACATTCAATGATTTTTTTTTAAAGAAGGAAAACCAGAACAAACCGGGACAGCCCGGGAAAACCGGGACAGGTAGCAACCCTAGTGTGTGTGTGTTTTCTTTCTTGTTACTGCTTTCACTATTGCCCTGAACTCCTGCAGGTCAGTGGGCTTAAGTTAACTACTATCACGACACCCCCCCCCCCCCCCAATACCCTTACGCAGATATACATTGTGCTATTCCACTAAAACATGTAATCATTTTACAAATAGCCTCTGAACCTACTAGAGAATCACTGATCATATCAGTTCCTCTGAGTGGGATTCAAACCTCAGACACACTGGGCCTCAGGACCCTGTGCCATGTCCACCACTAAGAGTAGACATGGGAATGGAAGGCCACACCTATTTGAAGTTCACACACTGGCAGCGTGCGGTTGGAGCCCATGCCCACACTCTTCTGACCTGACCTGCAGTGGGAGATATTCTTCATGAGTTCCCGAGCACGAAAGGGACTTCATGTCAAGTTAGAGAAAATGAGAGTAGAAAACAGATGTTTTATGACTTCGTGCAAAGTTTGGAACGGCTTTATTATAGCCCAAATCATTTTCCCTTTGCTGCATTTAGCTAAACGACCAAGCTGACGAAGGTCCTGTCAATACTTGTCACGCGGAAAACACACTAAATCATAACAATCGACAGTGATTCTCGAGAGGCATGAACACGGCGCTCGCTATTACCTTTCTGAAATGGCGAAAAAGCAATACACCTTTATGTGTGTGACTTTCTGTGTCTCGCTTTTGTAACCACTAGGTGGCGGTATGATCGCGTTTTTTAAATTTTCATTATTTTTTGCAGTCGTTTTCACGTGTCAATACCATATCCACTTTTTTGATTTGATTTGATTTAATTTTTCCAAGCCAAGCCAACAATTACAATCCAATATACAATTATATATAAATATTCATATTTTTACAGTTACACATATGCATACATTACGCATACATCAACATACATACAACAACTTGGAAAGGAGTGGGATGAAGCCATGCTTATTAATTCCCACCCCCCGTCCATCCCAAATCAGAATCCATCTTTTTGCTGCCATCCACAACCCACAACACTATCACACATACAAATATTATAGATACATAGTATCCCAGATTTATTCCATATTACATATGTCCATTTCACATTACTATGTAGGTAGTTATATCAATATGAATTACTCTACTAACAATAACAACATTAACCATGATAACAACAACAATGGTTATCATCACTATTACTATTAACCATCACCATCATCACTACTATCGTCATCATCAATATTTATTATTATTATTATTTTTACTGTTATTTATATTATTATTATTATTATTTTTAATCCAACAATGACTGCCTAACTGGCTGCCATGTATTGCAACCAAACTGTTTCTTTATATTTTGATTTAAAGTAATGAATATTTGGACATTGCTTTAGTTGTTGCCCCAGTTGGTTCCAAAGCTTAACCCCACACACAGACACACACAAACTTTTCCTCTTTGTTCTTATTGGCTGAATCTTAAAGTTGCCACTACCCCTCAAGTTATATGCCCTTTCTCTCTTTGTGAAAAGCTTTTGAATATTAGTAGGCAAACTATTTTTATTTGCTTTATATAGAAGCTGTGCTGTATAGAAATCCACCAGATCAGGTAGTTTTAGTAATTTAGACTGTAGGAACAACTTATGAGTGTGATCATAAAATCCTACTTTATGGATAACTCTTACAGCACGTTTCTGGATTAAGAAGAGGGGATACAGAGAACTTTTATAGTTATTGCCCCAAATTTCTATACAGTAAATTAAGTATGGCAATACTAATGAACAATACAATAAATACAATGCATTGTAATTCAGGAAGTATTTGACCTTATTGATAACTGAAACACTTTTAGAAACTTTACTTTGTATGTGTTTGATGTGTGGTTTCCAGCTTAGTTTACTGTCTATGGTTATTCCTAAAAATTTTACTTCTGACACAGTAGCAATACTAACACCATCTATATTTATAACCTGATCTAAATTTTCCTTATTGTACCCGAAGAATACAGCTTTAGTTTTATTTAAATTTAAAGAAAGTTTATTAATATCCATCCATACCTTTAATTTATTTAATTCACTGTTAACACTTTGTATTAGGTCAACATAATTATCACTAGAATAAAATACATTGGTATCATCTGCAAATAAAATTAGTTTTAATGACTTTGAAACTTCAAATATATCATTTATATACAAAATAAACAGCTTAGGACCCAATACCGACCCCTGTGGAACCCCACAAGCAACGTCCAAATATCCTGACTCAATTTCATCCATCTTCACAAACTGTTGTCTCTTCGTCAAATAGCTTTGAATCCAATTTAAGGCCACTCCCCTGATGCCATACCTTGTCAGTTTATTTAGTAAAATTTCATGATCCAGTGTATCAAAGGCTTTTTTCAAATCAATAAATATTCCAGCTGCATATTTTTTCTTGTCTAGTTTATTTGTGATCTCTTCTACTGCATCAATTATAGCCATAGATGTTGATCTCTTTGACCTAAAGCCATACTGACTTTCATTAATTATATTATGTTTATCTAAAAACTAGGGGTGGGACGCGATTAAAAAAATTAATCGAATTAATCGGAAGCTTTGTAATTAATTAATCGAAATTAATCGCATTTTAATCGCATTTCAGTATTTAACATGAGAAATATTAATTTAAGTTTGAATGATGAATGAATCAATGAACATAATCAAACTTCAACATCTTGTTTATTTTTCCACCAGTCTACTACACAGACCAATATATGAGTGCAGAAAACAGTTCAGAACATTGGAAATTCTGACCAAAAATGTTGTTTAATTTTGGGAGTTTTGCTCAGGATATTGGAAGAATTGAAGTAAATCAGAAGATGTTTTTTAATACCATTTTAGATGGTATACTTTTCTTAAATTTCCCAGGCCTCTGCCACAGGCATCTCCATAGCGCCTAGAAGTGGTCTTCTGCATGCTCAAAGCAAATGACTGGATCTTCCATTCATCATCTATAATATGAGCTGTCACACCAAGATCATTCTTGTTGCTAACAGAGGTCCAGTGATCCCCAGTCAGAGCCACATTTGTGGCGCTCTTCACAATAACCTGTTTTACTTCCCTTTCACAATAACCTGTTTTTTTCCCTCGTTCTTACGTACGAGGTTAAGAAGTACTTGGTGCTAAGAACGTTTTGGGAAACTCACCCCTGGACGGTAGTTCATAACTTGCATCAGTTGACGCAATGTGCAGCGCTTCTTGTAAGCCTTTATCTTCGACCACAGAGAGCGAACAACACAAATAATATGACGCGTCATGTATAAACGCGTGCGGAGTCGCGCGCTACGGCCATTCGCGAAAGTTTAATCCAGTCTTAATGGTCCAATGAAGGTACTTTAAAAACCAGGACATTTCCTCACTTTAAAAAAAACCCGGGACGACCGGGACAGGATGTGAAATGCGGACGTTTAGGTCACCCTATCGTACTAGGAATACATTTAGCAGCTAAGTTATCATTGCTGACCTGCGCGTTAAGCTGGGCGTACACTGTGCGATTTTTGGCCCATTTTCAGCCGATTTTTCACTCGTTTCGGCTCAATCGCGTGTCGTGCATCGTATAGTTTACACAGGTAAACGAGGAGCGATTCACACCTCACGACCAACTCCCGATCAGAAATCGCAGCGTCGCAAGAATATCAAACATGTTTGAAATTCAAATCGCTCCTCGTGATAGTATCGCACTGTTGAAGCAGCTCCACGAGCCGACTCTCCGCAACGAGTTAGTTGTACAGTTTGAGCTGGAGCTGAGTACACGATTTAAAATAGGCAGATGCTATTTGCACCCGGGTATATGCAGCAGTATGTGTTATTTGCACCCGGGTGTACATAGCAGTGTGTGCTATTTGCACCCGGGTATATGCAGCAGTGTGTGCTATTTGCACCCGGGTGTACATAGCAGTGTGTGCTATTTGCACCCGGGTATATGCAGCAATGTGTGCTATTTGCACCCGGGTGTACATAGCAGTGTGTGCTATTTGCACCCGGGTATATGCAGCAGTGTGTGCTATTTGCACCCAACATTTTGATTTATCAAAGATTAGTACTATTCTTTTGTGTTCCATTTTACTTACAAATTATTTTACAAGAAGTGAAGATACTTTTATTTGGGGTTATGGGGTAGACCTGTTTGAATTTTGTTTTTCACTTGTGAGTCTTTTTCTTTACCATGCTTAGAATTTAAATAGCAATTTAATTATCCTAAGTCGCTTACCGCTAATGGCAGTAATCACATGGTAAATACTACATATAATATACACTGCCAGTGATAAATAATGTTAAAACAAAATGTAACACAAGTTAATATCTGTCTGTAGCACCCTGATATGTACACCACATTGTATGTGTCACGTTACGGTCCCCGACCCCTCCCTTTGGGCCTGTGTTTACGTCGTCTGCGTCAGTGGATCTCCGTGGGTGCGGTTGCGTCCTGTGATAATTCGTTTTACCTGTGGCTCGTCTCGTCATCATGTGGGGTTTATGTAGTTTGTCTATTTAATGTGCGTTCGCGCAGTGTCTTGTGCTCGTCGTTGTTTGAGTCTACGTGTCTCTATATGAGTGTTAAACGTGCACTGTCTGCGCTATATGTGTAAAGACAAATAAAGTAACGTCTGTAGCGAACAGGATTCTGTGTCTCGTCCTTCACCCAGTCGCCAGCATTACAGTATGATGTATACAAATATTCTTCCTGCCAGTACATTATCAGCCTCTTTAATTTTATTTAATTTCACAGAATGCAGAAGACAGATTTGACTTTTTAATTCATTTTTTCTGGATGGTTTGTACATTTTTTAAAGAAATAAATTGGGGTTTTTATTATTTACATCATGTTTAAATAAATTTTAATTTTGTGCATTGGATGGTAGCCCTCTTCACTCCATAATCTCAGTGCTCTCTGGAATTCCTCACAACTGTCGAAGGAGTATCCTTCACAAATGTTCTTTAGCTTTTCTTCCTTCTTGGGAGAAAACACAAATATTAGCTTATATAAAATAGTCATTACATTATAAGTCTGGCATATTGACTCTGTCATGCAAAAACCTTAATTCAAAAGGACTGTACATCTTTTGTTATACACATTCATGTCCTTTGTGTGTACTGAAACAACACAAAAATAGAGAACAAAAAGACAAAATTATATAATTTTACACAAAACTCAAAAAATAGACTGGACAAAATTGTTTTTGTAAGATAGCAATGCGACTGTCACGTAGGGCTACACCCCCCTCTCTGTCACTTGTTCCTGTCCTTGTGTCTGTGTTGTTCCCTGCGTGTCTGTCTCCATGGTTTCCCCTCGTCTGACACGCCCGTGTCATCAGTGTCTTCACCTGTGTGTCTAGTTTAGTTCTGTGTGTGTCTAGTTTAGTTCTGTGTATTTATAGTCCCAGTGTTTCACTTATCGGTTATTGGTTGTTTTGTTCTATTTGGTTAGTTTGTGCTCTTGTTATTCATGCTCTTTGGTCGTGTTGTGCTCTTGTTATTCGTGCTCTTTGGTCGTGTTGTGCTCTTGTTATTCGTGCTCTTTGGTCGTGTTGTGCTCTTGTTATTCATGCTCTTTGTTCAGTGTTCTACGCTTTCTGATCTGTGAGTTCTACTCATTTCGTTGCTCAGTCGTCTGTGTTTTCTGTAGCCTGATTTTCTAGTTTGTATGCGTTTACCCCGTGTTTGGTTTAAAGTGTTCGTTCGGTCATGCCTGTTTATTTGTCAAACCTGGATGGCTCGCCCGTTATGACCCCTGCCTGTTTGAACGACTTTGATCATGATCATTCCTCTTAATAAATCTCGCTCTCCTCAGCGTTTGTGTCCGCCTCCAAGCTCTGTAGCGCCAGTTAGTGTTGCCACCTGTCCCGGTTTTCACGTCGCTGTCCCGGTTTGTCCCGGTTTTCCTTCTTTTTAATATTCGGTCCCGGCAAAAAATAAAAATTATTTAATGTCCCGGTTTTCACTAGGTTAGTTCAAACGACTATTTAGACTGTTTCTGCACACTTGAAATCTGTCTTTTTTTTCTCGCTGTGTCCATGTGTACACCCCCCACCCGGTAACACTTTACGTTCGCCACTATTATGCTCCTATTAGCTCAAAAATATATCAGTGTTCGTTGGATAATAATTCTCACACTATTTCTTAAATATATATCTTAAAATGTAAAGTTAAACTGAGTGATGGACCTTTATACATAACTATTAACCAAATTCTGCTTACCGTTTCCTACTGTCTCCGTTTCGGTTCCTTTGAATTTGCGCCTTTTCGCTCCCGCGCATTCATTGGTAGACATGCGCAGATGGGTTCGCTTTTTTTTTAAATTAAGGGGTGAAAATAGCCTCGCTGTGTGGCAAATGCTACTTGTACCCGGGTGCAAATAGACACTCCGTTTAAAATATCGTACAGTGTACGCCCAGCTTTAGCTGCAACATGTTTTGCGTTGAGGTGGTAACGAAGGGTGGAAGTGCTCCTGTGATAAGCGAACTCCTTCCTACATAAAGTGTAAATAACACTATTTTTGTTTGAACTTCCATTTGGAAGTTTCTTATATTGAAATTTCCCATCCACCAGCGTATCCTCTTCAGTCATCTGCATCATGCTCATCTTATCGTGCGTCCATATAATCTGTACGCCTGGAACTCGTGCACTTGAGAAACATTCCACGATGCAAAAGTGTATCGTGCGTTAAAATGCGTTAATTTTTTTAGTGCGTTAATTTTCCTGTAATTAATTAATCGAAATTAACGCGTTAAAGTCCCACCACTACTAAAAACTTCTCTAATCTATTGTTGAACAGTTTCTCCAATATTTTTGAAAACTGAGGAAGTAGAGAGACCGGTCTGTAGTTAGTGAAGATGTGCTTGTCGCCGTTTTTATAAAGTGGTATTACTTTTGCAATTTTCATTTTATTTGGAAATGTTCCTGTTTTGAAAGATAGGTTACATATATATGTTAATGGTTTAGAAATACTATTTACAACTTTTTTAATTACAGTCATATCTATGTCATAGCAATCGGTAGATGATTTATTTTTACACTTATTAACTGTATCGACTAGTTCAGACTCGGTTACTCCAGACAGAAACATTGTACTTAGTTTGCTTCCTATTGATAAATTATCTCTTTGGTTTACTTTGCATTTCGGAATTTTAGCAGCCAAGTTTGGCCCAACATTTACAAAAAATTTATTAAATTTATTTACAACATCATCCATATTATAATTCTCATTGGTCTCACTGTCAGTAAAATAATCTGGATATGATTTCTTAATTTTATACCCCTTAATAACTGTGTTCAGTATTCCCCAAACCTTTTTAGTGTTATTCTTATTATCCACTAATAAATTGCTATAATATATTTTTTTACTAGTTCTCATAATATCAGTGAGTTTATTTTTATAAATTTTATATCTCTGCTCCGACTCCCTAGTCCTTAACCTGATAAACTGTTTATACAAAGTATTCTTCTTCTTACAGGCATTTCTTAATCCATTGGTTAGCCATGGACATTTTATAATGCTATTGTTTTTACTAATTTGATGAATTGGACAGTTTTTATTATATGCTAAAGTAAATTTTTGTAGAAATTTCTCAAATGCACAATCAACATTACTTTCTTTGTATACTATATTCCAGTCTTGTTCTAGGAGATCATAATACAATGCATTGATAGTTCTATCATTTTTTATTCTTTTATATATGGGTTTTTTGGGTGCTTTATCGTGATTACAGTCGTCATCATATATTATAAAAACAGGTAAATGATCGATTATATCACAGATCATAAGGCCACTAATATTTATAAATTCAATATTATTTGTGAAAATATTATCAATGAGTGTTGCACTGTGAGATGTAATTCTACTAGGTTTAGTAATAGTTGGAAAAAAGCTCATACTATACATCATGTTAATAAATTCATCGGTTGCTTTGTTATTATTAGGATTAATTACATCAATATTGAAATCCCCACAGATAAACACTGATTTATTCTTCATTGTAGAAAAAGTTTTTTCCACCCAATCTGTAAAAATATCCAGACTTGAACCTGGTGACCTGTATACACAACTTACAGTAATATTTTTCTTTTTTCCATTAAATATTTCTATTGATATACATTCTAATGTGTCTTTTATTGTAATAGTCATATTATCTATTACTTTGTATCTAATACTATTGTGAACATATATAGCAACGCCCCCTCCCCTTTTGTTATTTCTGTTCAGATAGTTCAAATTATAACCCTCCAGTTCAAAATCTATACCTATATCCTCATTAAACCATGTTTCTGAAATTGCAATAATGTGAAATGATTGTGGAAACTGTTGTAAATAGTCTTTTATATAAATGAAGTTACTATACATGCTTCTACTATTAAAATGAATAATGGAGAATTTCCCTTTAGAGTTAACATATTTGTAATCATCGTCTGTGAAGTACTTACACTCTATTGTTTTTGATATTAACAGGTTATTGTCTGGATCTACATCATCACCCAAACCTAACACTTTATGATCAGTGTACTCAAATAAGTTCAGGTCTAAGTGCCCATAATTCACAATCATTTGCTGTATCCCTATTTCTTTTTCCTTCCTTATAATTTGATCATTATTAGATATCATTGTTTCAGACTGATAGTTTTTCCTACTCATCGTATTTTTTCAGTTCCTCCAAGTCCTTAATGACCATCACCTTGGCTTCTTCTGGTGTACCTTTAAGTTTTATATATATTTTACAATTCGCGACCCATGTGCTCTGTATTTTGTTTTGTTTCCGCAGATACCTGGCTTTTTTGGCAATGTCCGCATTCCGTTTAATCAAATGATCATTCAAATAAACATTTGTACCCTTCAGCTTTTTCCCTTGTTTCATTAGTGCAAGTTTGTTTTTTCTATTTACAAACCTCAGGATTACAGCTGGTGTGGTGTTACCTATAGCTGGAAGAGGATGACAAGCCTCGATAGAGTCAATGTCCAGATGTATGTCTCTGGTCGCAAGAAAAGCCGCCACTTGTTGCTCCGTGGAGCTCACATCCAGCTTGCCGTCTCTGTCCTCGCTGTCCGCGGTCACCGCACGTGCGTAAGACCGGGGTTTTAGCTTTATGCCGGTGTTGTGCCGAATTCCGACTCCCCGGCAGAATCCTACTCCCCTCGCGTGCACGCGCATATAGACGTTTCTGACGAGAATCGCGATTTCCGTTGTTTCTATGCACAAAATAAGGACACATTTTTAATGATCTACCACAGGAAACGATGCAGCATTATCTATATCCAAATAAAGACACTGATTCACGGGTGTTAAATATTTTAATAAAATGTAATGCACGAGGTTGGTTGTTACCGTAGCACTCAGGAGGAGCGAATGCCTTTCAAACTAAGAATTACGAGAACAGTAACACACTTGATATACCGAAGTTCACCTCCGACTACGTGACCTCGCCGTTTGACTTTGTTCTACGTCGTTACGGACAACCGTGCATCTTGTATATTTTATTTACAACGTGACTTGTTTCATTTTTAATAGGATAAAATATAAAAAAAAGACAAATATTACCTAAATATATCTTATTATGTAGCTAGGACAAACCTAGAGTGCTCAGTGAACTAAGTTATAATCACAGTACTCGAACCCACCCCGATTAACAGGGGAGTATAAATTTGGCACCAACAGTGTACCTGCCGAAATCCTACTCCCCTCGTGATCTCAGGTTTGCAGTGTCTGACTGACATGTCCTTTGTTTTGGTGACTTATCTGGATGTGTTGTCCATACCATAAAAAGCACAAGTCTCTATGGTAAACAGGGGGGGAGTTAATAAGGGGAGTAGGATTTTGGCAGCTTGATTGTAACGCCTGCCGAAATCCTACTCCCCTCATGATCTCAGGTTTGCAGTGTCTGACTGACATGTCCTTTGTTTTGGTGACTTATCTGGATGTGTTGTCCATACCATAAAAAGCACAAGTCTCTATGGTAAACAGGGGGGGAGTTAATAAGGGGAGTAGGATTTTGGCAGCTTGATTGTAACGCCTGCCGAAATCCTACTCCCCTCATGATCTCAGGTTTGCAGTGTCTGACTGACATGTCCTTTGTTTTGGTGACTTATCTGGATGTGTTGTCCATACCATAAAAAGCACAAGTCTCTATGGTAAACAGGGGGGGAGTTAATAAGGGGAGTAGGATTTTGGCAGCTTGATTGTAACGCCTGCCGAAATCCTACTCCCCTCATGATCTCAGGTTTGCAGTGTCTGACTGACATGTCCTTTGTTTTGGTGACTTATCTGGATGTGTTGTCCATACCATAAAAAGCACAAGTCTCTATGGTAAACAGGGGGGGAGTTAATAAGGGGAGTAGGATTTTGGCAGCTTGATTGTAACGCCTGCCGAAATCCTACTCCCCTCATGATCTCAGGTTTGCAGTGTCTGACTGACATGTCCTTTGTTTTGGTGACTTATCTGGATGTGTTGTCCATACCATAAAAAGCACAAGTCTCTATGGTAAACAGGGGGGGAGTTAATAAGGGGAGTAGGATTTTGGCAGCTTGATTGTAACGCCTGCCGAAATCCTACTCCCCTCATGATCTCAGGTTTGCAGTGTCTGACTGACATGTCCTTTGTTTTGGTGACTTATCTGGATGTGTTGTCCATACCATAAAAAGCACAAGTCTCTATGGTAAACAGGGGGGGAGTTAATAAGGGGAGTAGGATTTTGGCAGCTTGATTGTAACGCCTGCCGAAATCCTACTCCCCTCATGATCTCAGGTTTGCAGTGTCTGACTGACATGTCCTTTGTTTTGGTGACTTATCTGGATGTGTTGTCCATACCATAAAAAGCACAAGTCTCTATGGTAAACAGGGGGGGAGTTAATAAGGGGAGTAGGATTTTGGCAGCTTGATTGTAACGCCTGCCGAAATCCTACTCCCCTCATGATCTCAGGTTTGCAGTGTCTGACTGACATGTCCTTTGTTTTGGTGACTTATCTGGATGTGTTGTCCATACCATAAAAAGCACAAGTCTCTATGGTAAACAGGGGGGGAGTTAATAAGGGGAGTAGGATTTTGGCAGCTTGATTGTTACGCCTGCCGAAATCCTACTCCCCCCATGATCTCAAGTTTGCAGTGTCTGACTGACATCTCTTTTGTTTTTGTGGCTCATCTGGATGTGTAGGCCATTCCATAAAATTCTCGTAATTCATTAATTAATTCTCGTCCTCGTAATACATTGATATATATATATATATTGACAGCATTTCAAATAGTAAAAAAAAGTACTAACGTACTAAAAAAAAAAAGTAATAACGCAAATTATTATTCAGGAAAAACCCGTAAAAGTGTCATTTTTACGACATATTATGTTTGAGGAAGTTGTGATGTGCGCGACAGGCTGTAATTTGCACTGCTGTAAATGCCCTGACGTTCGTCGATTTGTTATTTACGCTTCTTTCCTTTTCTTCTTTTTCGGTCGATTGTAATTTTGACATTGTATATTAGAGATGGATCCCGATGTTTATAAACAGATAGTCGCATACAAATCCAACAGCATATATCCTGTTGGCTTCACAAAATTTGAAAGAAACAATTTTAGAAAGAAGGCACAAACGTACGACATCGAAGGTAAGATGACTTGCAGTTTTTAATTGCATGCTGTTCCATAATTTTTCAGTCTACATGCAGGAGGTGAAATGTCATCATTTAGGCCATTCTCTACCAATTTTTACATACAAATTGCTCTGTCTGGGACCTACAGCTATCGTATCGACATCTAACTATGTCTCATGGTAAACCGATTGATTAACATTCCCACCTGACAGAACACTTGTGTAAAGTAAAGTTAGTGACCTTTCGGGTGGCTTGCCAAAACCTGTTGTAACACTATGAAACCCATGGCCACTTTAACTGCAAGTCAGTGTAGACCAGTACTTACCAGTTGGGCCCAGTACAATAAGTAGGCTACAACATATTTATTAATACTTCCTTCAGTCATAAAGCTCTAAGATCAATGCTTTCCTATAGAAGGATGGAAAGAAGGAGGGATAAATGAAAGGATAGAAGTAATGGCTAGATGAGTGCCATCACTATGTAGTGCAGTATGGTGACTGGCACTAGTATTTCAATCCGTTTACTTTTCCTTTTTTTATGGCTGTAGTAGATTGTAATTTGTTGTAAGCTAGAAAATATGTAAATGTAGCTGATTAATTAAGACTGTTTTTTATTATTTGTTTAACTTTGACATGAATTGTTTCACAGATGGTGAATTATATTACACACGGCGCAAAGGCACTTCAGCTGCCCTGAAAACAAAAGTTGTTTGTGGCATTGAAGATGCAAACAGTATTTTTAGAGAATTTCATGCCAGCAGTATTGGAGCCCACTGTGGGCAAAGAAAGACCAGAGATGCCATCTCCAGGAGGTTTTATTGGCCTGGCATGTCTTCAGATATTGACACATGGGTAATTATAGATTTGTTTATTTTAATAACATCATTCTAGAATACTATGAGGTTCAACACAATGACAGCTGCTTACTAAAACATATCAAGTTACCTTCCATTAAGACTGGACAATAAATCAAGTACACCAATGTTACATTTACAGGCATTGTCCATTTTATCAGCTACACAGACCATATTGGAGCACTTTCTAGTTATACAATTACAGACTATAGTGTGTAATTTCTCTGCATACTTTCTTAGCCCCCTTTTACTCTGTCCTTCCATGCTGAGGATAGAACTATGGTGGATCAATTGCAGTAACACAGATAGTGACATAGTGGCGGTGTGTTCATTGTGTGCTGCATCAGTATGAGTGTGTCAGACACCTCAGTGTCACCTTTGACCTGAGAATAGTACACCAAACTAAAATATTCCTGTGCTGTCCTGTGACAACTAATGAATGATTATTGGACAACCATACTGCAACACACACCTAACACACCATCAAAGGGTAAACATGGTATTGTATACTTAGTTTATATTGGTTTTGTATTTGCAAAGTTAGATGTGTTACCATACAAACCTTCTCTTTAAATTCTCCAGTATTATTTTATATCTCATAGGACTGTTCCATGTTTACATGTTAAAGGACAGTGTAATTGCCTGCCTATTTTAACATTTGAAATATCTATATTATAATTAAGGTGTCACAGTGTGTTCCATGCCAGGCTAGCCAAACCTCCATCAAGCATGAAGTGGAGTATACGCCTATTGTGGTATGTCTTATTAGAATGTAAACAGTAATCAGACACATATACATTAAAACGTATATATTCTGTCACAGGAGCCCCGCCCCCTTCCTTGGGCTCCTATGTATGTTTGTTTGTGGGCGTTACACCCTCGTCTCACCTGTTAATTTGTCTCGTCAGAGTTACACATCACACCTGCGTCTGTCTATGTAAGCGTGCATATGTGTTTGTCGAGTGTCCACTGTTGACCGTTTAACTCTGTATGTGTGTCTTTGTGACCCATATTGTTCTTAAAAACCGAAAGTAATCAACAACATTCATATCTGATCAGATAAATAATAACAACAATAATAATAATACATTTTGACAATTTGTTTTTGATGTTTTATGTTCATAGGTGAAGCAGCCGTTTGAACTTATTGGAATGGACCTTATTGGCAAGCTCTCAGTGACAGATACTGGCAACCAATATATATGTGTTATAATTGATTATTTGACCAAATGGCCACAAGCTTATCCACTCAAAAACAAATCAGCAAAGGAAGTGACTGACTGCTTGCTGAAATTTGTTTACCAATTTGAGACGCCCAAAAGAGTGCTGACTGACCAAGGGAAGGAGTTTGTAAATGATGTAAGTGTTTATTATGCATATGGACGTGCAAAGTATATGGAAAACTCATTTAGATAGAAAAACTGTCTAATCAGATGTTTATACTTTATACATCTGAATTAAATTGTTAAACCACATTTCTAATTTATTTTGTTATTTCTAGCTCAACAAACATGTCTGTCAGGTACTACAGATCAAAAGGAGCCTCCGTGCACCTTACCATCCACAAACGAATGGTTTGGTGGAGAGAATGAATGCAGTAATACAGAGGTACGATGTGCATTTTTTAAAAATCAATTGAAATTGATACTAATTCATTTGTTTCTTTGTTAATACCATTACTTTGTTACTGACTAAAAGTTCATATTTTTTGTAAAATGACTAGCTTTAGTTTTTATGATAACCTTAAAACTAATTTCTTTCCAACATAGCAAACACAATATGTACAAGCATTTCCTTGCACATATTATCTTGTACATAAACCTTTGTGGGACATAGTTAATTATGTTTGTTTTCTTTTATTATTAGAGCCCTTTGCAAGCTTGTACAAAAAAAACCAAACGAGTGGGACAAGCATCTAGATGCTGTGATGTTTGGTATTCGTACAAAAAAACAAATGACCACTAAATACTCTCCCTACTTTCTAATGTTTGGGAGAGAGGCCCGCTACCCATCAGAAGTCCCCGAACACTACAAGGTTAGAGTACCTGTTTCACATTTTTGACAGTCAAAATATTACAAAAAGGAACAAATATCACACTTTATCTCAAAATTGCTAAATTTGAAACTATTTTACAGATTAACAGCACTGTTGAGGAACTAGCGGCCTCTGAAGAGGTGACAGAATGTGCCCTAAAATTACATGACATTCTTCTTAATGCCAAGAAAAACATTGAGAGAAGTCAGAAAAAAATGAAGAAGAAGCAGGAAAAGTTACCACTACCCAAATTCAGTGTGGGGGACAGAGTGTGGAGATTAAATGTTAGGAGCCAGCAAAGAAAAGGAGGCAAGCTGGAGCCAAACTACTTGGGCCCATACATTATCAAATGTCTTGAGGGAAAAAGTGCAGATTTGGTGGGTGACAGTGGGTTTACCCTGCCAAAAATTTATACAGACCATTTGCGGCATCATAATGAAGAGACTCCACATGTTCCTCATAAGTTGCAGAAAGGCTCAAACAGCAAGGTGAATCTTACCATCATCCCCGCCGTCTCTCCAGTCACCCCCGCCGTCTCTCCAGTCACTCCCGCTGTCTGTCCAGTCACCCCCGCTGTCTGTCCAGTCACCCCCGCTGTCTGTCCAGTCACCCCCGCCGTCTCTCCAGTCAGCCCCGCCGTCTCTCCAGTCAGCCCCGCCGTCTCTCCAGTCACCTCCGCCGTCTCTCCAGTCACCTCCGCCGTCTCTCCAGTCACCTCCGCCGTCTCTCCAGTCACCTCCGCCGTCTCTCCAGTCACCTCCGCCGTCTCTCCAGTCACCTCCGCCGTCTCTCCAGTCAGCCCCGCCGTCTCTCCAGTCACCTCCGCCGTCTCTCCAGTCACCTCCGCCGTCTCTCCAGTCACCTCCGCCGTCTCTCCAGTCACCTCCGCCGTCTCTCCAGTCACCTCCGCCGTCTCTCCAGTCAGCCCCGCCGTCTCTCCAGTCAGCCCCGCCGTCTCTCCAGTCACCTCCGCCGTCTCTCCAGTCACCTCCGCCGTCTCTCCAGTCACCCCCGCCGTCTCTCCAGTCAGCCCCGCCGTCTCTCCAGTCAGCCCCGCCGTCTCTCCAGTCTCCCGTGCTGCTTCTCCAGTATCAGTCTCCCTGCCATCTCTCAATATAGCTGGCATCTCAGCTGGCACAATTAGTGGACTAGTAACAGAGGCAAATATTGATAAAGATCAATGTACGTTTGTAGTTTTACTGAAACTAAATGTATTTATGTATATAGAATTGTATATAGATGTATATGTATATATCTATATTGAAATGTAGTGTATATATTTCATGGCAATTTGTCATGATCATAGCAATTTATTTGAATTATTTATTTTACTTTTCATTTGTTAAATCCTACAAATGGAATTGCATAATTTACTTTACATTTTACAGGTCTGAGAGAAGCATGGGAAGGGAAAGATGTTTATGTGCTTCTATCAAAAATAGGGCCTTATAAGATCTTCTTCTCAGACATATGTCGGACTGCACCTAATAAGGAGTTTGAAAGTGAGGTAAGATGCTGGTCAGAACTGACATAACTGAAATTGCACGCTTACAGTTCAGTCATTAATTTCAAGACATATATTTCATATTGGTATCTCATATATTATCATATTGGTGTATAATAAGAAATAACCATAAAATTGTTGCCTATGTTGCCTCATAAGTAATCATTAATTTGTTAAGACACAAGTATGGAGATGCAGTTGCACGGGTAGATGAATTATAATATCTAAAATAACTTCATTGCTTTTTTTTTTCATTGCAAGTTGCTATTTTCATTGCTATTATTTGTTAACTTTCTTGTCTTGACTTATTTCTGACAGGTCATGAATGCCTACATGCACCTTATAGTTCAGGATTTTAACAGGCAGTCCCTTGAGAAGGCTCTGGCCATTGACACATTTGAAATGTCAAGCATCTGGAATGGCAAGCGGGCAAAAGTGAAAGTTAGTGAATGACTTTTTTGTTATGCAATAATAAACTGATTTTTTATTTTAGTGGCTTGATACATTCTTCAGAAAGTACAATTAAAGTACTTTTAACTTTTAGCTGGATCCACTGATGTACAAGTATGTTCTTGGGATCATCAATAAGAACCACCACTGGACACTGATGGTAATACTTGCTAAAGCACTTTACATTTTTTCTGTTTCTTACTAATAATGTTCTTACTAACATTATTTGCTAATGGTAATAACTTATTCATACATAGGTTCTTGCTAATTCATTCATACATTTTGGACCGCTTACCATTAGTACAACATTAGCAGCCTTAAATTGTATGTATACTGTATGTGGGTGGATATGATATTTCATTTTATTTAATAAAACTCATTTATAATATGTGAAAGGTTGTGATCCCATCAGAGAAGAAGGTTCTCTACTTAGATCCTCTAGGGGAGAGCAGAAGCAACCTGAAAAGGTGTCAGGAGGTGACAAGGTAACAGTAGCTTTCTGTAACAATGGAAATAAGTGTTTCTATACTTTTACATTTAGTAATTAGTATTTATTTCAGATCATTCATGAGACAAAAGGGACTAAATGTGTCGAGATGGACATGCGACACAGTCCCTCACCCACACCAAATGGACAGCACTTCTTGTGGGCCCTTTGTGCTGAAAGTAAGTATTACTAGATAGATCAAGAGTAAGGCTAGGTGTTCCCATAAAATTCAGGGAAATACACTTAAATTTATATAATTTTGGGGGTTGCAGGACAATCTATGCAGTCAGATGTCAATTACTGTACAGCTGTCAGTTTCATTTTGAAACGCTAATTCAAATCAGACTGTTCTCTTGTGTAGTTATAGTCATTAATGATAAAAAGAAAGAAGTACTGTGTCTCAGTCAGTTGAAGAAGGATGTCAAAGCCAAGCTGGTCCATTTGAATGATTTTTACTTATTTCGCATGGAGAACACACAATATGCAGCAGACACTCTGACTGGTGAACGTCAAACAGTAGACAACAGACATGACAAACAAGCACTCTAACAATGCTAACTATACACAGGTGTGACACAACACTAACAAAACAAGTGAGAGAAACACACGACATGTGATAAGTGAAATCAGCTAAAATATAGAGAGGACAGAACTCAATAAAACCTGGAAACAGGCAATGCCACCTGCTTCAGAGAAAAATGTGGTCCTTCTGTGATAAAGAGAAGCAGAGATAATGGAGAGAAAGGGAGAGACAGAGAGAGGTGAGGGAGAGAGACAGAGATAGAGCAACAGGAAGGGAGAGAGAGATGAGGAGAGGGATCTGACATACTTCCCTGCAACAGTGATCAGTGCACATCACCCACCAACTTCCTAGGAGATCAGTCTCTACACACAGCCATTAACAGTCATATTTTATACTTTAGCATTACTGGGGTGTCGTGCAGACCAGTCTAAGATTTTTAGAGCTTTCGTGGAAATCAAAAATGCCACTTAGTATGCATCTAAATTTTAACATAAAGTAAGAGATGTCAAAATGAAGTGTAATTGTACATGTTCTTTTTTTAAACCTCATGTTAGAATGTTTTGTCGTATGCAAGCTTATAGATTCCAGCCCTAATACAGGCATGTTAATAAAATACCATTAAAATTGCTTTCTGGTGTCAGCATATCCAATGGCATAATTTAGATCTTCCCATTCACAACACCAAAATTCATAAAGTCATAAATTATGTTTTTGTTTTTACAGTTTGCTGAATGCATCCTGAAAGACCTTCCCATTTCGTTTTCCACAACTGTCAACGGTGTGGAGAACCTAAGGAAAGAAATAGCTACTGTGCTCCTTGAGAGAACTGGTAAGTTTACCTTTAGGAATACTAGTTGAAACTAGTAGAACAAAGTAGTAGTTTAAACTATGTAACAATTTGTTAAGAGATTATCTCCATTTTTATTCTGTTGTTAACAATACAACAAACTTATGTGTTTATATTGTCACATGAAATGTTTTACTAGACGCCCTGAGTGATTTGTGTCACTTCTGTGGGGAAATGCAAAATGCAGAAAAGGACACTGACTGGGTAATTAGTCTCAAACCTTGTTTCATTTACAAATATATTTGTATCTGACAATTTAGATATTCGCTGTTTATACTAATATCCAACAATGCTAATGAATTTGTCTATATTCAAACATTTAGATTGGCTGTGAGATTTGCCCAAGATGGTACCACTACAGCTGCATTAAAAAGCCTGCAGGAGACACAGACTATATCTGTGATGCTTGTACAGCAAAGTAGACCGCAAGCATATTTTAAAGAATATATATATATATATATATATATAGAATAAAAAGTAGTTTTATTCATGAAACTGTAAATAGTTGTAATATAGTGTAAATACATATTCAGATATTTTTTTTAATATTCTATTTATTTTATTTGTACATTTGTAGTGTACATGTTTTCTTTGTATTTGTTAATTCTTGTTTTTGTTGCAATGTTATTATTTTTGGATAAGGATTTTATATAATAAAAAAAGTTCTCATGTAGCTGTTTGTGTCAAACACACACACAAACACACACACACACACACACACACTAATATATATATATATATTACTATATATATATATATATAGATAGATAGATAGATAGATAGATAGATAGATAGATAGATAGATAGATAGATAGATATCAGGTGTGAGCAAAAGTCTTTATTCTCCACCCCAGTTAAATCCAAACAAAAAAGGCCCAGTGATGAACAAAAAAAAACAAAACAATAAGTACTGGAAGTGCTGAGATGTTACATCAACATCATCCAAGTATACTTATATGATATAGTAAAGTTAATATCTATTTGGTTCATAATGTAATCAATGTAGCACAATGATTTATGAAATAGGGTATCTGAGGTGTAAATGGTATAATACAATGAACATGTTAAAAACATCTTAGTGGCAATACTCCCCCCCCCCCCTCCCCCACCTTTGAACCTACGCTAAAATGCATTTCAGGACACTGTCTACAGATCAAGATAAGCCAGCAAAATGAAGTAGTTGTCAATGAGATATTCTATTATAGAGATATGGGAGGGGAGTAGGATTTCGGCAGGCGTAACAATCAAGCTGCCAAAATCCTACTCCCCTTATTATCTCCCCCCCCGTTTACCATAGAGACTTGTGCTTTTTATGGTATGGACAACACATCCAGATAAGTCACCAAAACAAAGGACATGTCAGTCAGACACTGCAAACCTGAGATCATGAGGGGAGTAGGATTTCGGCAGGCGTTACAATCAAGCTGCCAAAATCCTACTCCCCTTATTAACTCCCCCCCTGTTTACCATAGAGACTTGTGCTTTTTATGGTATGGACAACACATCCAGATAAGTCACCAAAACAAAGGACATGTCAGTCAGACACTGCAAACCTGAGATCATGGGGGGAGTAGGATTTCGGCAGGCGTTACAATCAAGCTGCCAAAATCCTACTCCCCTTATTAACTCCCCCCCTGTTTACCATAGAGACTTGTGCTTTTTATGGTATGGACAACACATCCAGATAAGTCACCAAAACAAAGGACATGTCAGTCAGACACTGCAAACCTGAGATCATGAGGGGAGTAGGATTTCGGCAGGCGTAACAATCAAGCTGCCAAAATCCTACTCCCCTTATTAACTCCCCCCCTGTTTACCATAGAGACTTGTGCTTTTTATGGTATGGACAACACATCCAGATAAGTCACCAAAACAAAGGACATGTCAGTCAGACACTGCAAACCTGAGATCATGGGGGGAGTAGGATTTCGGCAGGCGTTACAATCAAGCTGCCAAAATCCTACTCCCCTTATTAACTCCCCCCCTGTTTACCATAGAGACTTGTGCTTTTTATGGTATGGACAACACATCCAGATAAGTCACCAAAACAAAGGACATGTCAGTCAGACACTGCAAACCTGAGATCATGAGGGGAGTAGGATTTCGGCAGGCGTTACAATCAAGCTGCCAAAATCCTACTCCCCTTATTAACTCCCCCCCTGTTTACCATAGAGACTTGTGCTTTTTATGGTATGGACAACACATCCAGATAAGTCACCAAAACAAAGGACATGTCAGTCAGACACTGCAAACCTGAGATCATGAGGGGAGTAGGATTTCGGCAGGCGTTACAATCAAGCTGCCAAAATCCTACTCCCCTTATTAACTCCCCCCCTGTTTACCATAGAGACTTGTGCTTTTTATGGTATGGACAACACATCCAGATAAGTCACCAAAACAAAGGACATGTCAGTCAGACACTGCAAACCTGAGATCATGGGGGGAGTAGGATTTCGGCAGGCGTTACAATCAAGCTGCCAAAATCCTACTCCCCTTATTAACTCCCCCCCTGTTTACCATAGAGACTTGTGCTTTTTATGGTATGGACAACACATCCAGATAAGTCACCAAAACAAAGGACATGTCAGTCAGACACTGCAAACCTGAGATCATGAGGGGAGTAGGATTTCGGCAGGCGTTACAATCAAGCTGCCAAAATCCTACTCCCCTTATTAACTCCCCCCCTGTTTACCATAGAGACTTGTGCTTTTTATGGTATGGACAACACATCCAGATAAGTCACCAAAACAAAGGACATGTCAGTCAGACACTGCAAACCTGAGATCATGAGGGGAGTAGGATTTCGGCAGGTACACTGTTGGTGCCAAATTTATACTCCCCTGTTAATCGGGGTGGGTTCGAGTACTGTGATTATAACTTAGTTCACTGAGCACTCTAGGTTTGTCCTAGCTACATAATAAGATATATTTAGGTAATATTTGTCTTTTTTTATATTTTATCCTATTAAAAATGAAACAAGTCACGTTGTAAATAAAATATACAAGATGCACGGTTGTCCGTAACGACGTAGAACAAAGTCAAACGACGAGGTCACGTAGTCGGAGGTGAACTTCGGTATATCAAGTGTGTTACTGTTCTCGTAATTCTTAGTTTGAAAGGCATTCGCTCCTCCTGAGTGCTACGGTAACAACCAACCTCGTGCATTACATTTTATTAAAATATTTAACACCCGTGAATCAGTGTCTTTATTTGGATATAGATAATGCTGCATCGTTTCCTGTGGTAGATCATTAAAAATGTGTCCTTATTTGTGCATAGAAACTACGGAAATCGCGATTCTCGTCAGAAACGTCTATATGCGCGTGCACGCGAGGGGAGTAGGATTCTGCCGGGGAGTCGGAATTCGGCACAACACCTGTCACAATCACGTCGTTCATCCTTGAGTATTGCTCCAAGTCGTCCACTCGTCGCTCCAGCACTGCAATCTTCATGTCTTTCTCCTCGACCTGCGCCCTTAGTTTGTAAACCTCCTCCACAAGTTGCAGAATCTTGTCTTGTTTAGACTTGATTTCCGACACATCTTGTGTGAGAGAGTCTAGAGTCTTCCTGAGATCCTCATTCTCCTCCACTAACGTGCTTCTTTTTGGTGGCATAATGACGCTTTGACGGTATGCACCGCTGAGTAGAGGCCGAGTTTGAAGGTAGGAGCGCCGTCTAGATGTTCGAGCGAGCTAGCTTAGCATCAGGCTAGCCGGGCTGCGACACACACAACAATCTCCCAAAAATCATAGAATCACTTTTTCAAAAAACACTTAACACATTCACCATATCAATAGATTAAACTATCTGTACTTTTGCACTGCAGGTCAAAGCCCAACAAAATTCTAATCCCTGCTGATGGAAATCTTTTGGGATTACAAAACAGTAATACTCAAACAAAACAAACAAAACAGTAATACAGTCGAACCCCGGAACTCGACGCTAATTTGCTAATTTGTTCCGGAAGGAGCGTCGAGAAGTGCAGCCAACTTCCGAATCAATTTTGCCCATAAGAAATAACTGAAAACGGATTAATCTGCTCTTAACCATCAAGTTGAATTCCAATGCTAAATCCGTCACACGATCGCCTTTTTCAACTCTATTGTTCTTGTCGTTTTCCTCTCCCGTCTTTCTTGGGACCCATGTTTTTAGTCTAAAACAGTACTGAGGTGGTCGAGTTCGGGGGTTCTACTGTACACAAACAAAACAGTAATACTCAAATGTTATGTATCGACTTTATTTAACTTTACTTAAAAGGAACTATTTTATGTCACGGATGTTTACATGCACATGTAATTGTATCCGCGAATGGATACCTGTCTTGTGTTATGCCCTGTTGCAAAGTAAAGGACATTAAAATGAGAACCTTGTCAGAGTTCTATCATTTTATTACTTATTAAGAGTTATGTAAGAATGAAACATAATTGGCGACGAGGTGTATTGAAAGAACCCGAAAAAGGCAAACTACGACCGCATAGTGAGGATACGGACGTGGTTTTGCGAAGAGGTTTTTCGTCTGCTCATCCCGCGAAGCTAGCGTCGGAGGTGGGGACGCGAATTCATGCGTGAAAGACGACGAAAGTAAGTGAAAAAAAATGTCGACATTTATTGGACATTTTGGCTCATTTGATAGTTCAGAGGAGGACTGGACAACGTATGTAGAAAGATTTGACCAATATTGCCTTGCAAACGCGATAGAAGACGAGAGAAAAGTGGCCGTTCTATTGAGTATAATGGGCGCGAAAAACTACAACCAGGGCTCTCAAGTTCAAGTACCCGTACCTCCAATAGTATCCACAAATATAGGGCAGTTCTATATTTACATCTTGTAGTTCTTCTGTCTCTCTGTATAAGATTCTGCTCAGTCTGGTTTCGGCATTGTTTTACACATATGGGAAAGCATGGTAGCATAAAGAAAAGGACTCAATGTCAACACATTTAAGATTTATTAAGAATCAATCATTAAAATATCATTAGTTCATAAATTTACTGCATTTTAAATAGATAACTGCCAAACGTGATGAGAAGTCATTACACTGACATGTAAAAATAAAAAAATAAAAAATCTCCCTTCTCTCTAATGGTTTTAGCCACTTCACAGTCTCTGTATATGCGCTGAATGAGAATATCATCCTCTGCAAATACAACAAAATCACACCACTCCATACCTGTAAGTAGGAGCTGGCCTTGTACCTGCCAGTAGTAACTGTGAGTCTGCTTCAATTTCAATGTGCCACTCTGCATTTTCAGGTAGCTACAGTCCACATAGCTTTTTGCATTGGGGCATTTAATTTCCACCAGTCCAAAGGGTGGGCTCTCAGTCGGGTCAAACACCAGACCATCAGGAGATGCCCCTAACCAGGGGGCATCAGGGTGGATGACAAACCCACAAGGCCAGTAATTGGTGTTTTTTATTCTGCAGTACTCCTGTATGGCAACCGGTTCCAGTGCCAATCCCCTCTTCATTGCAGCAGTTTGATTCACTCCCTTTCGAATCCTTTGTGACAGGATTCCTGCAGAACTCTGACCTCTGACATGGCATATTTCCCTGAATCGGGAGGAAGTTATTCTTGGCCCCCTGACTCGGTGCCACTCCACAGAGTTGCTCTGCTCTCTGGTGGCAACCTCTATCTTCCTTGCCATGTCAAATGTAGTGACAAGTGACTGCAGATGGAGGTGTTGTTGGTGACTGCAAACGAACTGGCAGTTAGTAGGCTCAAGCCTATAGCCGTCTACAGGTAGAGGTGGTGGCAGAGGGGCATCTGGATGGTGTACTACAACCCGACTCACTGGTACTGGATGCTGGTAGGATATGGGACTACCCGCCTGGACTTTCCCAAAAGCTGAATCAACCAGCGGGACGTCAGCACTTACGGCCATGGTGGTGATGAGTGGAGCAATGTCTGCAGTGAAGTCCTTGTACTGCTCATCAACTTTGAGGACATCTGGATCTGGCAGCTCCCCTCGCACTGCCTTGTAACGTTTACTCCTTTGAAAAATCGAATTCCACAGTAAGGACTTTGTAAACTCATACAACAAAGGTTATACAGTAAGCAAAGCATACATAGGAAAATTAATTTTACCTTACACCATCAGCAACTGTAAACTGCTTCGGCTTGGAGGACAAAAATACCATGTCACTTACTCTGCCTGGTTTCACACCCTATTAATTACATAAAAGAATGATCACACTACTTTAAATGTTTGTTGATGTGACATAGTACATCTGCTCATAATGTAGCTTGTTGAAGAAATAATTTAACTTTGGTATGGTTGGGAACACATACTCACCATGGTTCTTGGCTTGTGCCAGCGTTGTTCTGTTTCTGTGCAGCTTAGGACTGGGGGTACAGCAGCCAGGTTCAGTGTGGAGTAGTGTGCAGTCTGAAACAGTAGTGCAACATTGTGGTTGGAGAGTGCTGTCCCAGCCACACAGGAGCACTCGGCCACTGCAATGTGCACCGGTACACGGTCTTCAAAGACAATCTAAACATAAAAAAAAAAACCAGTCAAAATCTCAGGCTAAATGAGTGGTGTCCAATTTTATATGCAAAGGAATGGTGTGGCTGCAGGTTTTTATTCCAGCCCAATATATAACAATAGATGCTTAAACAACTGATTACACTTGTTTAATTATATGTTTTTTGCTGCTCATTATGTAGCAAATACCTGCTTCCAACCCAGACCTTTACACACAAGTCGGGACACCCCTGGGCTTAATCACGGCAGGTTATCAATTGTATCACCAAGAGTATAAGCAATATAAGTTTACTCCCTCTTGCTGCAATATAAGAAATAACGATAAACTTATCTACCTTTTATCATATCCCTTGTCTCAATTTTCCTCAAATATTTTAAAGTTAGTGAACCACTGAACTGTGTTAGTAAAACAGTGTTAGTAAAACAAAGGAACAGGCGCAGGGTACAAAATACTTACCACTGCCAAGTCATTAAGATATTTGGACCCTGCATGTATTATACTAAATATACAGTAAATAACAACTGAGGCTGTGAACCAACAAACACTGTTTTTCCTCCCTACTCTGAGGTTGTGAGGTTTTTCACTCTTCCTCATCGACCTGTAACAGGTAGCCCTGATGCTCACTCTCCCTGACGAATCTCTGTTTGAAACTGTGGGCATTTAAACAGGACATCATTTACAATATACATAAAAGTTACACTGAATGACATTAAAATATCTGACACTGGATACAACCGTCGTTAGAGTCCTAGTTAGACAATAAGCTCAGCTAAATCACAGGGTGGGTGTGTAGCTAACTAGGCTGGCTAGCTAGCTGTGTAATGGTGTGACATACCTTCATAGTTGTCGATGTAACTGGATATATACATCTTATATCCTTTTTCCCTTTTGCTCCTCGGGGTTGAGCTGGCCGCTTGGACTATCCGATGCACATGGGTGATGGTAATCTTTGGTAGGTCTTGGAGGCACCTAGTGTAAAACACACCCATCTTCGCTTCTGCGCGTCTGTCCTGTGTGCCGGAGCGGAACTATTCACGCGCACCCTCGAAAAACCGGAAGTAGTAACACGTCATCCCGTGCAACTAGCGAATAGTATACGGCGCGAGACTGGGAGACTCTCTCACCATGGCTCTCTCATCCTGGCTGCACCGCGCTGGTGAAGTTCCGTTATAGTATCGCGTAATTTGATAGGAATTTCAAAATAAAAGTAATAAATGAGAAGCTTAAAATTGTATATATATATACAAAGAGTGAAGGTATAACTAGTATATGTAGTTATTTATGTAGAAACGGTAAATTTGCTAAAATATATATATATATATATATATATATATATATATATATATATATATATATATATATATATTTTAGCAAATTTACCGTTTCTACATAAATAACTACATATACTAGTTATACCTTCACTCTTTGTATTTACAAAACATCCCATATGGCATTATAAGGATGTTTGCAAAGGATTTGAAAACATTTGTGGTACCAAAACCACAGCTTCCACCAGGGCCGGAGTGGGACACTTTTTCAGCCCGGGAGTTTTATGACCAAATCCGGCCCAAAATTATTTTTCCCTCCCAATCGGCCCAAACTAGAGACTGACATGAACCGGCCCATCGGGAATCCTCCCGAATCTCCCGATTAGCCACTCCGGCTTTGGCTTCCACACAAGAGTAGAATTATGTGCTAGCAGCTGACTTAAAACAATAATGTGATAAAAAAAAGCGAATCATTTCGAGTACATGTATAAATATTTAGCTTAATTAAGTTTAACGTGCTGGGAAATATAGAAATGGACCTTGAAAGTGACATACAAGTGCTTTAATTCCACCTTGTATAGGTGTATGAACCCTGCAAACATGACTTTGTTCATTGCACTGAGGCGCGGCGCGCGCGAAGTTACAAAACTCGAGAGGTGCACGACCTCGCGAATCGACAGTGCGCGAGACCCTCACGCACGGGCAAAGTCACCGCGATTACGTCATTTTCGCCGTGCGGACCCTCGCAAGTATAAAACCAGGCTTCAGTAAGTTAGTGTCGGCTGGATTTGCCGCTCTTCTTGCGTCTTTATGTGCGCAGCTAACGTCTAGACAATCGATTGATGTCATTTGTGAATCGATTCTGAATTGTCCACGTTGCGCATCGAGATGCATCTAACAATCGAAAATTTCCCGCACCCCTAATCTCAATAGATTAAAAGCAGATATATGCCTCCTACAGGAAACTCACCTAACAGAATCAGATCAACAAAAATTGAAAACAGCAGAATACAATCACATATTTACAGCCAATTACAACTCTAACGCAAAGAGGTGTAGCCATTTTAATTCATAACAAAATTACATTCACACACACTGCTACAATCACAAACCCAGACGGGCGATACATCATCATAAATATCACTACACTTTTACCATTGCTAAAACCATTACCATTACCATTTTCCATGACTTCTTCACACAAGTAACCTCAATAACTAACTCTCCAATAATAATATTGCGATTTTAATATAGTTATCGATCCAACTCTAGACCGGTCAGCCTATACTCAGAATACACGCAACTGGAATTCCACTGAAATAATAAAACAATACATGCAAGATTTCGGTCTTGGTGATAGCTGGCGACAAAATCATCCAACAACCAAAGAATTCACATTTTACTCAGCGGTACATAAATCATACTCACGCATTGACTATTTTTTAATCAGTAATTCAATTCTGTCAAATATTGTACATACACAAATTCACCCTATAACAATAAGTGACCATGCTCCTGTCTCAATAATATGGAACTCAAACCAACAACACAGACATTTAGATTTACATTTAGCGCTTTAACACATCACTTCTCAATGATCAAGAATTTGATAACTATATAAAAAAAAGAGTGGACATACTTTTTAGAAATAAATGACTCTCCAGACATATCAGCATCACTTTTATGGGAAACAGGTAAAGCAGTTCTAAGAGGAAAAATAATCATACGCTACATTTAAAAAGAAGAAAGAAACAGAACATGAGGTAAAGTTAGAATAAAAAATTAAGGAACTAGAAAAAATTACCATAAGTAACCCATCTGAAGAAAAGCAAAAAGAACTTAGGAAACTTAGATACGATTTAAACGAATTGACAAATAAAAAAAAATAAATTCCTACTACAAAGATTAAGACATGAAAACATCGAATACTCAAATAAATCTGGAAAATATTTAGCAAATCTCATTAAGTGTAATAAAGAAAAAACATTTATTCCAACCATAAAAAACTCAGCAGGGAAAACAGACACCTGTTGAGATAAACAACACCTTTAAAGATTTTTTCAAAAAAGTATACTCATCAGACTATGAAACCAACTTATTATAACGAAATTAATAATTTTCTGGACCATATCAAACTACCTAAATCAGGGGTCTCCAACACGTCGCTCGCGAGCTACCAGTAGCTTGCCACCCCTTTCCGAGTAGCTCGCCAAAGGGCCAATGAATTACATATAAATTTGTAAACCTAATTGGTCCCATCGAGAAATCTACTTAAATTTATGTCCAATCAAAATTCACAGTTGTCCCTCCCCTTCTAACACTAAATGATTATTCACCAATTATACAACAGTTAGTTCACAATCCGACTGGTTGAGAAGTGTTCTAACCCTGCAGATATGTGTGATAACAGCACGGTATTCTCGTTCTCTGTATCACTCCGCGGACGCGTTGTCAAGTAACGCCATGTACATATATTCACTATAACACAGTCCCTCTCGTGTTCTATTGCTCAATTAGCTGTCAATCAAAAAGTTAGGCTGCCGTCAATATTGAATAAACCAGGGGTCACCCACGTCATGAGTCGCCCGCAGGCTTGTTTTAAAAATAGCTCACTATAGCGCCAAGCACCAAAGCGCTGCATCGTTTATGTTTTTGCTACTATTATAGATTGTCCGTGGTTGCTAGCAGTCTTCCCCCCCCCCCCCCCCCCCCCCCCCCCCCCCCCCCCCCGGTAGCCCTCCGCAATAACTGGTATCCAAGAAGTAGCTCCCAGTTCCAAAAAGGTTGGAGACCCCTGACCTAAATTAACTGAAAACCAAAAACAAACACTCGAAAGACCATTATCACTAGAAGAGCTTTACATAGCTTTAAAACATATGCCTAACAGTAAAGCCCCAGGACCTGATGGATTCCCTGCTGAGTTTTATAAACACTTTTGGCCATCCTTATCTCAACTGTTTTACAGAACAATAACAGAAATCAAACAAAATGCAAAACTTCCAACAAACATGAATACTGCAATCATCTCCCTTCACCTTAAACCAAACAAAGACCCAACCCAACCATCTAGCTACAGACCATTATCATTAATGAATACAGACACAAAAATAATCAGCAAGGCACTAGCCAACAGAGTAGAAACAGTAATTCATAATTTAATACATCCTGATCAAACAGGTTTTCTCAAAGGTCGACACTCATCCACAAATATGCGCAGATTAATGAACATAATAGACTACACCTCACACCAAAACATACCAACAGCAATTATAACCCTAGATGCAGAAAAAGCCTTTGACAGAGTAAACTGGAAATTCTTATTTACCACTGTATAAACTCTGATTTGGAGAATCATTCATTAACTGGATACAGATCTTATACACTGCACCTAAGGCTACAGTCAACACCAACGGGGTAATATCACAACCTTTCACATTTCACCGGGGGACCAGACAAGGATGCTCACTCTCTCCTTATCTATTCTCTATCTTCATAGAACCACTAGCAGCAGCAATACGACATAACACAAACATTAAAGGAATCCAAACACCTAACATGGAACATAAAATCAGTCTATATGCAGACGATATCCTACTATTTCTACAAAAACCACATATCTCAATAACAAAAACAATTCAAACAATTGAAACCTATTCAATAATATCAGAGTACTCAATTAACTGGTCGAAATCTGCAATTCTCCCAATAAATATAAATAAATGTGATAATGATCTGAAAACATTACCTATCCCAATATGTAGTAATTACATCACATATCTGGGTATAAAGATATCTCCCCAGCTGTCAGAATTGTTCAAGCTTAATTACAATCCATTAACTAAAACAATAAGTGACTATCTTCACCGCTGGACTACATTTCCTCTTTCACTTGCTGGCAGAATTGCTACGATTAAAATGACAATATTGAAAATAAATAATTGATTTTTGGTAATGATTCCCATTCAGCCCCACTCATTTGGTTTCAGACTTTAAATACCACAATAACTGATTATTATTAGAAGAATAAACCATCTAGAATCAAACTCACAACGTTATAGAATTTGAGAGGCACCAAATTTCCACCATTATTACCTTGCAAATCAATTACAATATATATTAAAATGGATAAAATCTAATAGTACAGATAGATCGTGGACTGATTTAGAACAAGCACTATGTAAAGATATACAAATATCCAATTTAATATTTATCAACCAAACAATTAAATATCACCCATGCTTTTATAATACAACTGTGGCCACAACTCTGACAGCCTGGTGGAATTTTCACAAATTAACAAACTCAGCACTAACACCAACCATCCATTTACCCATCTGGAATAACCCAGACTTTACAATTAATAAAAAAACATTAAACATGGACTAATAAGAGAATCACGCACCTAAAACATCTGTATAACAATACTACATTAATGTCATTACCACAAATAACCCAGAAATACAGCATCGAAAGAACTCAGTTCTTACAATATCACCAGTTAAGATCACTCATCAGTTCAAAAATCAATCCAACTACTCTAGCCCTCCCTACACCAATCTCAGAACTTCTTAACATTACTACAGCAAATAAAACATTATCCAAAATATATAAAATTATATCTCAATTAAATCTTAACATGAGCCTACCGTATAAGCAATGGGAAGAAGATTTATCAACAACTCTTAATACCAACTTTTGGATACAGATATGTAATAATAACTATAGCATTATCACAAATACTAATTTACAACTAATCCAGTATAAAGTTATCCACTGAGTACACTATACCACATACAAAATGTATAAAATGGGATTCACAAACTCACCAAACTGTACACACTGCAGTCAGAACACTGTTGATAATTATATCCATGCTATGTGGCACTGCACTCCAGTTAACCAGTTTTGGAATGAAGTCACTACTCCTCTATCTCAAGCACTAAATACCCAAATTCATCCAACACCTTCATTATGCAGACCCTCCAGAATTTCGCGATGTTGCGATTTGCAACTTCAACGCAAATTCAAGCAAACCCTGTGAATTCAGGGCGGTGTTGCAACTTCAGCCAATCACCACAACTTTCCCGCAAATTTGACCAATCACTGATGTCGTATTGATGTGACGTCAACAAACTCCCGCCTTACTTCCGTGTATACGTTCAAGAGGAGCAGACTGAAAGCAGCATGAGCGAGGCGAACGTTTCACACTTGCCGACGAAAATAACGGCTAAAGATCGGGAAAAGCAGTATCCCGGTACACTACATGAAAGCGGGGGCAAACTGGTTTTCATACATGTATTTACAACAAGTTTAACATTTCTAGTACCAGCCCATCCACTCTTTTAAAAGACGGAAAGTCCATTTCTGCCACCGAGCTGTTGCACTTCGAGGGATCATTGTGCATTCTCTGTCCCAAGACCTGTGTTTCAGGGGGCGGGGCATACAAAAACTTGAGAGGGATCATTCCTGCCCAAACTATTTCATACCACATAGAGTAAGAGAAATAAAATCATTGCTTGAAGTGTTAAAACCAGGGGTAAAACACAGGATAAGAAGTATAATACCCATAGGGAGAACCAAATAAATAAATAAATGGACAATAAATACATGGGTAAATAACAGGGTTGCCAACTCTCACGCATTGAGCGTGAGACGCATTTGACCATCTTCACACGCTCTCACGCCACACGTCCGATTTCTCACGCTGGAAAAAAAAATCTAGTTTATTTACCTCTGATCCATATCTATGATTCAATGAGGTACTAATTTGCTCTGGCGCTAAACACTGGCGATCGATCGATCGCGATATAATACTTAATTTGTGTTCATTTTACACCCCGCCCGGTCCTTACACCCCCCCGCCCCCCCTTCCCTCAACAATTTACACTTGCCACCTCCTCCAGGTTCAAATCTCACACCAAGCGATATTGAAAAGTTGGCAACTCTGAAATAAATAGGTAAATAGATAATTAAAATGGACTACTAAATACAACAGTTACATACATTAACAAATACAACAGAAATCATACAACAGTTACTCCCTATTGCAATGTAATCACAAAAAAAAAAGCAAAAAAGCACCGCAACTTGCATCGCAATTTTTTTTGAAAAACACCCATCAAACATCAAACATTTTAGACCGCAACAATCACAAAAACACCACAAAACAATAGAACAATCCTAATGTCGCTAGTCATTGCCAAAAAAGTCATCCTCATGAATTGGAAAACAAAAAATAACAAACATCAATCACTGGAAAAATCTTCTAATATATTATATCCCCCCAGATACACACTTAGAGCCTACAATACATACAGATATAGACTTAAGCTAGAGATATACTTGCTGTTAACTATGCGTTCGCGTACGCATCATGGCTGCTTTGCGTATCCTGCGTCGGTTTGGCGCACACGTCCTCCAAAAGTTAATGCGACGCGTACGCGAGGTGCAATACGCACAAAACCGCTAGGGGCAGTGTAGCCGCTAACCAGCATCAAAATGGCGGAAAGTTTTGAGGAGCAGTTGTGCGACCACGTCCGGAGCTATCCACATCTGTATAATGTGTCCTCGCCGCTGCACAGTGACAAATATGCTCGTCAGAACAGCTGGCGAGAGATAAGCACTGTTTTGAAAGTCGATGTGGAAACGTGTAAACATTTACATTTACATTTACGGCATTTAGCAGACGCTCTTATCCAGAGCGACTTACAAAGTGCTTTGCTTCTGATCACAGAATACATCCTAGGAAATAGTACAGATAGGCCAGAATTCAAGACACCATTGAGTCAGACTACTACTAAACTACAGGAGTCAATATTATTACCTAGTGTTTTGCGAGTTAGGCATTTGCCAAGAAGCACAAATAACCATAGACAGACATACAATTTAAGAACACGGCAAGTGGTATCAACTGAGTTAGTGCTCTGGTAAGAACTCAACAAACAGGTGAGTCTTCAGTCTACGCTTGAAGATAGCAATAGACTCTGCAGTCCTAGCAGCTAATGGAAGATCATTCCACCATCTTGGAGCCAGGACGGAGAATAGTCTGGAGCTTTGTCTTCCATGAGACTTTAAGCATGGAGTTTCAAGTCGAGCCAAGCTTGAGGTTCTAAGTGTTCGCTGTACAGATCGGCTTTTGACCATGGACATCATGTAGGGAGGGGCCAGTCCATTTTTGGCTTTGTAAGCAAGCATCAAGGTTTTATATCTGATGCGTGCCGCTACTGGAAGCCAGTGAAGAGAGCGTAGCAGAGGAGTCACATGTGAGAACTTGGGTAGATTGAAGACCAGTCATGCTGCAGCATTCTGAATTAGTTGTAGAGGTCTGATGACCCGTAGAGGAAGACCTGCAAGTAGGGAATTGCAGTAGTCCAGCTTAGAGATTACTAGAGACTGCACAAGTACTTGAGTAGCTTCCTGTGAAAGGAAGGGTCGTATTCTCCGTATGTTGCAGAGGAGAAATCTGCAGGATCTGGTCAGCTTTGAAACATGTGTTGAGAAGGACAGCTCGTTGTCCAACGTTACACCCAGGCTTCGAGCAGTTTCTGATGGTGTTAACAATATGTTCTCAAAGGAAACTGTGAGGTCGTTGTGTGGGTTTGGGGTTCCTGGAATGTACAGAAGCTCAGTTTTGCTAGGGTTGAGCTTCAAGTGGTGAGCAGTCATCCATGATGGGTGGGCGATATAATATCGTTCACAAAAATACCGGTACATTTCTTTATTCGATAGGATTTCGTTATATCGCGACATTATGATGCAAGGATGCAGATTGTGCGTGCAGCACGCAAAATAAACATGGCCAACAGCGGAGAGAGCAGCAGTGCTCACACTGTGAATGATTTAGTTCCTAAACGAGGAGCTACATCAGTAGTGTGGAAGTATTTCATGAACAGTTCACGTTCAAAGTTCACAATTTTAATTATGAACTAGTTCAAAGTTCAGTTCATTTTACTTTTTTTCGTGAGATATTCAAATACTTTTTTCACAATTTGGCTGTTGCACAATCAAGGGGCAGACACAAATGCGAAGTAGATAGTACAATCTCATTAGATTTTATTTCACATCTTACATTTGCAGACGACACACGAGTGGACCGCGAATGAGGGTGGCATGATGAATAGAGAACTAACGCTTAATACACTAAAAGGCAGCAGAAATGACAAGGGCACAAAACTAGACCAAACAAGAGTACAACTACTTGTTACATACACTGACATGAACAAACACACGAGAAGCAAGTAACGGCCATACATGAACATGAAGTCTAACAGAACATACATGTATTGCCAGGCACGATATCACGTTAGAGAACACGGAGACCAAACATGAACTGAAAACCTAAAACACTACGAACCTGAAAATGGAACAGAGACTTTAACCATACACAAACATGAAGCTAATCAAAACCACGAATCACAGATAAGGTGTGAATATCGTGCACACCCAACTAGGAAATAAAGAAACGACAATGATCCCCGAAGGTATAGTCTGGACATAGGCTATATATACACACCAACTAGGAGATAAAGAAACGACAATGATCCCTCAAGGTATAGTCTGGACATAGGCAACACACACACACACACTTGTAAAACTAAGACGAGCTAACACGGAACAGCTGAAACAGAGGGGCGTAACAAGAACAAGGAAAACAGAAAAACGACGAGACTAGAAGGGGGCGGAGCCAGACGTGACAAGTACAAGCTAGAAATCAATATACGTTCTTATAAGTGCTATGCCTACCCCGCTCTGCTGCAATTCATCCCGGGTAACGTTGTGCGGAAGCCAGTACAGTATGTTATTAACTAGCCAGTATGTTAACTATTCTCATGCGGACACTACGTTGCCCACAATGCATTGCGCACACAACGTCAAAACCATTTCTGTCTGGTGATGCATGATTTAAGCGGCACCAGCGAGAATACAGGAGGGAGGAAATTTCTCTCGTTGCGTTTCAAAAGAGAAAACAGATGTCACTCAGTTTTCAATGGAAACAAATTCCAATGTTCATTTACAGTGATGTCTACCGTTCATGACACATAATGTGAACTAATTCACGTTCAAGTTATTAAAAAATGTGTTTCGTTCAGTTCAACGTTCACGAAAAAATGAGTGTGTTCAATGAACGCGTTCTTTTGAACTCGACTGTGAATAGTGAATTTACTTGAGTTTCTCTTTTAACAACTTCCGCCCTGTCCTGCCTCTCTTCTTCGCGCAACTCATTTGGGACGTAGATTTGACTTATTACTGCCTCTTTAGCCCTATCCGGACGGGATTAGTTTCTCAGGGGTAATTTTTTCTTTTACGGGGGGTCCTCTGTGATTTTAGTCCCGTCCGGAATGAGCATGTATGTGTTTTTCTCAGACGTCCTCAGAGAAAATTACAGGCGGAATTACCTACTGTTTTTCGCTGTACTCCGTGGTCGTCTGGTAATTTTAGTCCCGTCCGGATCCACATGTCTGAGTTTATACATGCAAACATCACCTCGCGTTTAATAAAACAGCTATATGTCCACTGCCACGCACCGTAGTTACACGTTGGGCGCGCGTTTTCACGGAGATCCACGTAAAGACAGCGGCGAGCGAAAATGGATTTACTGGACCAATTGCTCAGTGCAGAAATTAAACATACATCTCCAGATAGCTGGGAGAACGACATCAGGAGGAGAAAACCAAAGTCAGCCAAGAAAAGAAGATCAGGCAGGCTGATTAAAGGAGCAATTGTAATTGCAGCTACAGGTATGTATTTTTATATTTAGCTATTTACATTCATTAGCGATTTTTTATAATGTGTTTTCTGTATTGGTTTAACAAAATAGCTTAACTTAAACGGAGATCTTAAATGCTGAACTGAACAGTAGTAAAGTTAAAAGTTAAAAAGGAATCATCAGAGTTGGCAGTGTGACATTATTAAACATGCTATCACGTGACAAGGCGATGTCATGTGACCGAGAAAGCCAAAAACTCACGGGTCCTCCTGTTTTTTCAATTGCTGTCCGGATGCAAGAGTTTTATCACTAAGTACAAGGGTGAAATATTTTTCACAGACGTCCCCCTGAGAAACTAATCCCGTCCGGATAGGGCTTTTGTTATTACCTTTTGGGAAGAAAAAATATCGAGATATATATATATATATATATATAGATATATATTAGGGCAGTCATAGCCTGGTGGTTAGGGAACTGGTCTTGTGACCGGAGGGTCGTGGGTTCGATCCCCAGACCTGAGGCCATGACTGAGGTGCCCCTGAGTAAGGCCCTTAACCCTCAACTGCTCACTTGTATAAATGAGATAAAAATGTAAGTCGCTCTGGATAAGGGCGTCTGCCAAATGCCATAAATGTAAATGTAAATATATCGTATATCGCCATTCAGCTAAAAAATATTGAGATATTATTTTTGCTCCATATCGCCCAGCCTTACCAAGCATGCAGAGATACGCCTAGAGACCTGGGTGTCAGAATGAGGGAAGGAAAGAATTAGCTGGGTGTCATCAGCATAGCAATGATAATAGAAACCATGAGACAAAATAATGTCACCAAGGGAACGAGTATATAAAGAGAAGAGGGCCTAGGACCGAGCCTTGGGGGACTCCAGTGGAAAGTTTACATGGATTGGATGTAGATCCTCTCCATGTTACCTGATAGGAACGGTAAACTAAAAAGGAAACAAATCCGAGACCGCTACATTCGGGCATGGCGGAAAATGATGGAGAAACGTAGCGGGGACGGAGCTGAGGGGGTGTTCTGTCCAGCAGTTATCAGACGCCTGAGCTGGCTATGTAACTTCATTAACCACCAGGCAACCGAGACCAACTTTCCCCAGAGTGACACGGTAAGTGTCTAATCGAGTTGAACTGCATTCAGCAGCTATTTTTAACCTTTGCTGGATTCAAACTATACTGTACTTATACTATACCATAACTTACTGTACTATTCTGAAGGGCCGTATTCAGTATCAGGCATGAAAATCTGTCACCTTTCGGCGAAATTCGCCGTTTTGAAGTTGAAAAGGGTGACCTACATGAATCGTGTAGATCTGATGAGTTTTTTGTTTTGGGGGGGGGGGGGGGGGGGGTCGGGAGATTATATTTTAATTATCATATTGACTTAATTAGCAAACAGAGCACTTCCAAAATTTGCTATTTCAATGACAGTGGCCAGCAGTTTCCGCCCAGAACCTTCATAGAGGCCAAATAGCGTTTCAATCATACGAACGTTCTTCATTCATGTTATTCATTTACTGCTAAGCGGGACGAGAAGCAGGACCTAGTGCTACACCGCGGACAAGTCAGAAGAGCGTACATTTACCACTACATTTACCAGATCGTACATTTACCACTACATTTACCACATCGTACATTTACCACTACATTTACCAGATCGTACATTTACCACTACATTTACCGCATCGTACATTTACCACTACATTTACCACATCGTACATTTACCACTACATTTACCAGATCGTACATTTTTAATTGGGTGGATTTAATTGGGTTATTAATGGTTTCAATCATTTTCATATTTTGCGGTAAAACAAAGTTACTGCCGTTCGCTACAGCGTTGAACACTGTCAGATCTAACCACAAGCTCTTGTGATAATAGGCCCATCTATCTACCTATTTAAGTTCGCGTCAACCCTGTGTAGTTAACGGTGACATAAAATAAGAAACAAGATTTTTTTCTAGTGTGTCTGTAGTTGTAACTGGTGAATCCAGGGACGTGTGAGGATCACATTCGCACCAGGGCTGAATAGGTTGAAGATGAAGTTGTAAACTCTTGTCGTTTGAGTCTACCCTGTGCTTTAGCTCATGTTAGAAAATAAAAACACGTAAACCTGGTATTTTTACAATAATTTTCGCCGCTGATGTATGTATTGGTTCATTAAGACGTAATGGTTTTGACTGAGCCATCCGGAATGGCGAAAGCAGCTTCTTGCGTTTACGGATTGCGTTTGAATCCATTGACATGACAGTCAAAAAAAAAAAAATTATGGATTTTACTATATTTTACGGAGCCCGTAAGGTGACATCATGTAAAAAATAAATAAATAACGCGTGGCCACGACTTATTAACGCGTGGGAACGAGATACTAACGTCGCCTTTCACACGCGGCAACAAAGTTTATTTTTTCACAGCAAAGCAAGCAGATCCCAGGGATGTTCGCGAACTGACTGCCCAAAGAAGGTATTATATTTTTTACATGACGTCACCTTACGAGCTCCGTAATATTTGGCATCACCTGTCGCTGTATCCCCGTACACCAGCAGCAACCCCCAATCCCCCCCCCCCCCGTCGCAGTATACCCATGACGTCACATGTCAACGCCCCGTCGCCGTATCCCCATGACGTCACATGCCCCGCCCCCCCGGTTTCTCACCTTTTTAACCCCTGACCCATTTTCATGCCTGAGTATTTTATGATTAGTATTTTGAGATAAATTGTTTATTAGGTGCAATAATGTATGTACATTTCAGATGAGAGAGAGATACTGTTGTGGCTGAACACCAAGAAAAAATAAACACCTGTAATACAGCCTTTTCTGATTTTGTGGTTCTAGGTGCCAAGTGAAGAGCCCATTGTTAATCCCACACCAAGCCCAACATCTGAGCCTGGTACTTCACCAAGCCCATCTGTCCAAACTTCTCATACCTACTCCGAGCCCTTTACTAAAGAAAAAAGAAGAGTGTCGAAGAGATGGATAAGGTGGATGCTGCTCTTCTCCAGAGGTTGGCAGACATCAGAGAGGAGACTCGTGCATCACAGAATATCTACAGCAGCTTTGGAAATTGCATCGCCATGTTCCTTAAGGAGTTGCCTCCAGATGCTTCAAAGAGGCTGATGAAGGAGATTAAGCAACTTATGCAGTGTTATGAATAGATAAATACAGCAATTCAGTTCAGTAATGCACTATTCTTGGGAGTTTGTTTTTCATGCCCAATACTGTTTTTCTTGCATTTTTGTTAAGCTGTTAATTTATTTTTGTTATTAAGCTGCTGTTAGTTTTATTAATAAGCTGTTGGACAAGCAAACATTGTGTTTTACTGCCCAGTGCTATATTTAGCCACACTGTACTCTTTATAGTAACTCTAATAAAAAATAAGTAAAGTTAAACACCATTCTGTCTTTTTCAATGTGAAGAAAATTTCATGGGTAAAAAGTAATGATGAACATTGTAAAAAAAATATATATATATACCATTTGCTTAATTTTCATATACCATATGTTGAAAACCAATGTAGTGTTCCTCGGCATCCTGAAAGGTCACTCTCCCTGTGTTTGTCTGAAAATAGTTCATCAGGTTGTTCCGCACTTCGCTGCCGACTCGTGTCACACGGTCAGTAGTGAGGCGCCTTGGATCAAGGAGATTTGTGTCTCCATCCACCACCTGCCTCCATTCTCCTGGAACTTCCCCATCATCCACCAAGGTGCTGCCAACGTATCTTGTGCTCTCTACCTGAAGCTGGTCAATACGACAAAGATAATTGTGAAGAGCCAGGCACGCCTTTGTTATGTGTTCTGCTGTCTCCACAGAACACTCCATGGCCTTGCTGAAGACTCTCCACCTTGCAGCCAAAATGCCAAAGGCATTTTCAACAACTCTCCTTGCTCTGGCATGACGGTAGTTGTAGACCCGCTTTTCAGCACTGGGTTCGGCTCCTGTTATGAAGATAATGAGCAGCAATGAGTGATTGCATTTTTATATATCAAACCTAATGAGGCTTCCAAAGAATAACCATATCTCTCGCTTTTGATAGCCAAAAAAAAACAAAACTCTGTACATAAAGAACATTTTCTTTTTAAAGAAAACTGCAAAAAGGAAATAATGAATGATGTGTAATAAATACCTGAATATGGCCGCATCAAGTTCATTTTCAGTGGAAATGCTTCATCAGCGACAAAGACGGGGGGGGGGGGGGGGGGGGGGTCTCAGGATTTCAGTTCCAGGTAGAGCTGATGGAGGTGGCAGAGAAAGCTTGCCCTGGATAAGCTGTGAGCCAAAAAGGCTTCTTGAAAACACCCCAGCATCACTGTCACGGCCATATGCTCCTATGTCCACAACAGTAAACCTGTACCTGGCATCACATGCAGCCATCAGGATAAAACTGAAATAACCCTTATAGTTGTAGAAAGAACTTCCACTATTGGCTGGGGCATGGACTCTGATGTGTTTACCGTCTACTGCTCCAACACAGGGCGGAAAATTCCACAAACGGCAGAAATCTTCCTGAATCTGTTTCCACTGTTCATTGGGGTATGCCATATACTCTTTATTTAGGGTGGTCCATATAACTTCTTTGACTATGCGTCCAACTGTCCCTGATCCAAGCGTGTAGCTTGCTGACAAGGCTTGATAGCTGGTACCAGTTGCTAAAAATCTGAGAGTAACAGCAAGCCGCTCTGCAAGGGATACTGGTTCTGCTTGTGTGTTCCGATGTGTAATGATCGGGCCAATTCGATGAAGCAGATCATGAAATGTCCTCGCGGACATTCGAAAATACTGGTAGTGTTTTTCAGCATCGATTTGTTGCATTGGAAGTACCAACGACACAAACTCGCCATTCTTACAACGTCTTTGATTTAACAGCCTTACATACCACCTACGAAGGGATCGCTGTCGTCGTTTTTTCTGCTGTGACCGTAAAATTACCCAAAGGCTAATCTTCTCGAGTATTGCCATGTTTGCATCATTAAAATACCAAAGCCCTTTCTACGTTCTGCCCTCTAGTGGAAGCCTCCAGTTTCACGCGTTGCACATAGGCTAGTATGTTCTCAGTAACATTCACAATGCAGCCGGTTGTCTACACGAACGCATGGGCAAACAGCAAGTATGTTTCTAGCCTTAATCTAGACACAACTAACTCAAATATTACATCACAACATAAGCAAATTCAACTGTAGCAAATAAATCACAAGTTCATGATTCTAGTACAGTCCTATCTTCTGATAAGCAATAGGGTATATTATATATTATTGCATTATATTATACCATATTATATATCTGTATATATGTTTAACCCCCTCTTCCTTTAGTTTCTGTCCCCCTTTACACCCCCCCTTTTCTTCTCCCTATATACCCCCCCCCATTTAAAATGTACTAAATTTATATATGTTTTTATGTTTCAATAAACAATAAAGTATCAATAGTCCTCCGAAGAGAGAAAAAAATACTAAACAGCGAAATACCAGATCAAAACCCTGCTTCAGATGCGGTAAACAGTCACATGACCCTGCTGAATGTTGGTTTAAAAACAAGGACTGCAGACAGTGTAATAAAAGAGGGCACCTACAGAAATGTGTAACGCGAAATATGAAAATAATGACAAATCATATGCAAAGAAGGGACAAAAAGTTCACAGAGTGGAACAGACTGTAAGTATCATGCAAATGCTTCTTGTTCTTATTTATAATTTTTGTGATAAAATTAATAATCTGTAATGCAAGTTTAAAATATGTTACGGTTAAAATACAGAAAGTTACATTTTCTTATATCTCGCGAGAGTACGCTGCTGCGCTCACCGGAACTCAGAATTCATAATTTTTTTTGTTCTCATGAACTGCAGCCTAGCGACGGTCTATCAAAGGGCTCCGTCAGCTCATTACAAGGCCTTACTTTGATAGCAGAAAAGCAAGACAGACTGTTAAGAGATGCGAGAATCATTTGAGAATTATTCTCAGAGTTAAGAACCTCTTTTCATGACAAGCGGCCAATGAGGTATTTGCCATTTCATGTTAATTCCATACATGTTTGTATTAGGCTCAGGCAAATGAAACTGAATTGGCAAGAAATAAAGACTATGCGTATTGCCTCCAAACAGTCAAACGGAAAGCAGGACACTGGAGGGTTGGACATGTGGGCTTAAATGCTGGCAAAAGTGACTGTGAGAAATGAACAGGTGAACAGATGAAGACACTGATGAGATGGGCGTGTTTAATAAGTGGGTAATTGGGAGTGGTGGAGTGGTGTAGAATGTGTGGGTTTGTGTGGATGTCTCCCCTGTGCCCTGTGCTCTACCATGTCAGTTGCGTTTTGACAGACAAATAAAAAATATACACTTGAAATGTGAAAGACAGATTATTCTGATTTTAACAGAAAGTTCATTCAGTTCATTAATTGTTTTTGTTTGCACCATAAATACAAAAGTGGCCATACTTACACTCACGCTTCAACACACTCACGCGCCAACATGCTCACGCTCTAACACGCTCACACTCCAACACGCTCATGAGTTCCTTGTCTTGATGTTAGTGGCTTCCATCTCCTCCTTTGGCCTGTTGATTACACCAGCTTGTGGATAGGTGTTGCTAGTCTGGATCTTTTTCTTCCAATTCAGTTTTCTCAGGACCTGTCTCACTCTTCTCAGGACCTGTCTCACTCTCTGAAAGTATATGTTTTTGGCTGCTTTCCTTGTTGTCTGTGGGATTCCAAGGTGCCCTATATGTGTGTCTGAGTGGGAGTAAATGTGTCTGCTTTGCCAATGTCCACTGTGAGTTTGGTGAAGAGTTTGTCCTTCTCAACTTTCACCACACTGTATGTCAAAGAGTTGATACCATCAGTGTCCATAGTTTCTCTCGTGTGGGCGATTCTGTCAAACCTGCATAGCATATAAATCTCATGAGAAAGAAGCCTTCAAATGCCTGTGTGTGTGTGTGTGTGTGTGTGTGTGTGTGTGTGTGTGTGTGTGTGTGTGTGTGTGTAATGTGAGTGTTTCTCTACACATTTCACCTCTGAGGGTTCGGATCATTGTTCTTATCTCTGTCATGACGAATCATCTTGCATTTTCCAGTCATGACATCAGGACGTGATATGGACATTCCTCTGAATGACAACCTTAGATCAGACAACAAAACAAACAAAATACGGTTTTAGATCTTATTTGAAAATCTTTTTTAGCTAGTTTTTTTCATAAACTCTCTATTTGTTTCCCTGCATGGAAGCCTTGTTTCTGATTTAGGCATGGCTCTTTGGTGACCCATGGGTTATTATTTGGTTTTACATTAATCTGTCTGATTGGGATAATTCAACCCATCAGTTTTAATGAGCCATCACAGGTAATGTTAGTGAGCACGTCATTAACCACTATTGTTGCAACACAGGCCTGGAATAGCCTTGCCTTAGGTAGTCTAACGTCTCTGTTTGAGGAACTGGCCTGTGTCTGGACTCACAGGCCAGGAATGAGGTGATGGTGATTAGTGTTGTATTTGAGTGGTTTGTATTTAACCAGCTGTGGTTGGTCCCCAGGTCAGTGAACGGACTATATTGATTTTCTCACCAGCTGGAGATGAATAAGAAGGTTTTAGTATTTGTGTATCTGTGGCTGGTCTCAGGTCAGTGGAATGTGTGTTTTCACCGGTTGGAGACGTCGTCGTCTTCTCCACCCCAGCCCCAGTAGTTGTTGGAGAAGCCGTTGATCTTCAGGTATTGATCTTTACTCAATGCTGTAACACCACCAAAAATCTGAGCATACGGTAACCTGCAACCACACAAACCACCATACTGCTGTAATGGACTGTCCAGAGCTTCTCGATCCGGAGATTTAGATGATGACACGGACCCGTTAAATTCAATTAATAAACACTTAGAGTTTTTTTTACGACTGCTAACAATGCGTTTCCCAATACTTGAGATACATTTTCAAAAATCTAAACACAGCAACACATTTATCTCATACAAACAGCCAAATTGTTAATATCCTGTTCAAAAGCGCATTTTCTTAACTAAATACCAACTCTGCAATTCACAACGCAAACAAAGTTTTCTCTTTATACACCAACTTTGTTAAAACACAGCAAACCTGGTTCAGTATCCAATCATTCTTTCAAACACTAGCAGATTCGTAGAATAATTTATTCACTTATACCAGGGTAAGCTAACACCAGCTAGCACTAGCTAGGTAACTAACTATTATTTAAGGTATAGCTAGTTCCATTAGTCATCCTACGGAGTGGTAAAACAGTCTATATTATGATATATATTATAATATTACATATGATACTGACAGCTTTAGTTAACAATATCTAGCTAGGTTAAGCTGGGCGTACACTGCGATTTTTGGCCCATTTTCAGCCGATTTTTCACTCGTGCGACTATTTTTGCGATCGGGCTGAGTTTCGGCTCAATCGCGTGTCGTGCATCGTATAGTTTACACAGGTAAACGAGGAGCGATTCACACCTCACGATCAACTCCCGATCAGAAATCGCAGCGTCGCAAGAATATCAAACATGTTTGAAATTCAAATCGCTCCTCATGAGAGTATCGCACTGTTGAAGCAGCTCCACGAGCCGACTCTCCCTGCGATTTAGTCGTAGTTTGAGATGGAGCAGAGTACATGATTTAAAATATCGTACAGTGTACGCCCAGCTTTAGCAAGCCAAGGGACGTCAGCTATTGATTGTTTGGTTTACATCAGTATCAATAAAGTTCATGACACACACCAAGTTATTACGTGTTATTGTTTATTCAGTGTCCAATATAGTCGACAGCAAAGTGATGGTCAGAGCTGGATGCTACCGAGCAGAGCTGGATGCTAGCGGATCACAACTAGTTTCAGAGCCGGTTTCAGTGGAACAGTTGCTGTCCGCATTTGAAAGAGCAAACTCTCGACTAGTAGATGTTCGTGGTGTACTGCCAGCCGAGAGTTTGCTCTTTTCTAGCTAGATGCTATCGGATCGGGGCTAGAAGCTATCGGATTGGGGCTAGAAGCTAGCGAACCGGGGCTAGAAGCTAGCGAACCGGGGCTAGAAGCTATCGCATCACGGCTAGAAGCTAGCGAACCGGGGCTAAAAGCTAGCGAACCGGAGCTAGATGCTAGCGAACCGGGGCTAGATGCTAGCGAACCGGGGCTAGATGCTAGCGAACCGGGGCTAGATGCTATCGGACCGGGGCTAGATGCTATCGGACCGGGGCTAGAAGCTATCAGACCGGGGCTAGAAGCTATCGGACCGGAGCTAGAAGCTAGCAAACCGGGGCTAGATGCTAGCGGGTCACAGCTAGATGCTAGTGGACGTACGTGTACTCCCAGCCGAGAGCTTGATCTTTCAAACGCGGACAGCAACTGTTCCACTGAAACCGGCTGGGAACAGTAACAGTACCGGGGACAGTAACAGTACTGGGAACAGTAACAGGGAACAGCACCAACTTTTAGCCGCGAGTTTCCTGCTATGTAGTCTGCAGCAGTGAAATGCTGGCTACACACAAAGATGCTCCGTATCACAAAGTTTTCCCCTTCATCCCTCCTAATTGCACAAACCCATTTTCTTTTCTGCTCGTCGTCAGCCGGAAAACCGTAGAAACTGAGATACGACTGTTTTTGCTTCGAGATCGAGCACCCTGGTGCACTGCAAAAGCTCTTGTTATTGGACTCTGCCATTGTTTAATGTGTAACGGAAGTAACTTTACCCTGCAAAGAGAGCTTCCGGAAGAAAAAATGCGGAAGTGTGAAAAGGGCCTATCCCCGGCATCGTCTTGAGATCGCGGTGCGCGATTTCAAAATAAGAGCGGATAGCGCGATTGAAAAAAAAAATTCCTAAAAAAAAAAAAAAAACACTTTTCAAAACAGCTCGCGGGCCAGAAATACAGAAATAGATGGCCACTATTTGAGTATGGGGGCCCTAGATTTGGATACACTTTGATCATAAATACAGTATAGAAAATTTAACAATGTTCTTGTGCGTACAGCGTGAGAAAGAGTGATTGCGTTGTCGAGATGGGCTACAGCGGAGGCTGCGCTGCCTCAGCTTATCGTACACAACACTCCACAACACTCCACTGTTCTGCCACTGCTCCTCCGCGCACAGTGCGAAATTAAAAGTCGGTCATACTCCGGTCCATCGTTAACCAGACCCGTCGTTAAACGGCGACTCACTGTATACAGTTCAGTAGATATGCAGCTTATACAACATTTTCCATTTTTATTTGAACTTGGTAGGTGCAGCTTATATTGGGGTGTGCTCTATAGTAGGGTTGCAACGGTATGAGATTTTCACGGTATGATAACCGTCTCAGAAAATACCACGGTATCACGGTTATCATGGTATCACAGTTAGTTTGTATATTATTAAAAGATACACTGACCCTTAAAGAAATTACAACAAGTTTTTTATGTTCAATTAACTATTGTAGAAACCTGCAACTATTGTATACAAAATGTCTCCTTTAAAAAAAATAAGCTGTAAACATGTTTATATAAATACTGCAAAATTAGATAAACCTAAATCATGGATTTCAGTACAATTATTTAAGTTTAAATTATTTAATATTTGATAAACTCAGCCTGGGTCAGTGTCTGATCAACAACTGTTGTAAACGTCTGTTGTACTGCCAAGTTAGAATATAACCAGATACTGCAGAAAGAGAGGATTTATTTCTGACATCATCACAATAGAGATTTCTATTTTAAGGCTTTCACACAGAGTCTGGTTTTAACATATGAAAAACAAGCACGTTAGAATTTGAAAATTAACGCATGTAAATTAATGGCGTCTTTCACATCCAGTGAAAGTAAGGACCATAAAAAGCTAGGTTTATTCTTTTCACTAGTGACCGTAGCGCGTGACTCCGCACAGTTCTTTTGTATTACGTTAACAAATACGAGCCTCTTGTAATTCCAGGACGAAACATGAGAGAACGTGAAGACGTTAAGATTGGGCGTTTTGAAAATAAACAACCATGACGTACAAGTGCTTTAATTCCACCTTATAAAGGTGTATGAACCCTGCAAATATGACTTTGTTCATTGCACTGAGGCGCGGCGCGCACAAAGTTACAAAATTCGAGAGGTGCATGACCTCGCTAATCGACAGCGCGTGAGACCGGGCACGGGCGGAGCCACCGCAATTGCGTCATTTTCGCCGCTGACATTAGTTTACCTTTTTTTGTTAAAAAATTTGTTAAGTCTGATTCTGCCATTCTCACCGCTGTGTTGAGTAGCTGAACCGGAGCGGAGTTGCGCATGCGCGGGCCAGTTTCTCCGCTGGCTTGCTTTTTACCAGTAATAAGCAAACGCACACGGTATGATAACCGTGCATTTTAATACCGTGGTATACTGTGAAACCGGTTACCGCTGCAACCCTACTCTATAGTCCAGAAAATACGGGTAAATTAAAATGAAGCACCTTTAATATACAATATATTAAACACAACACCGGCAGAAATACACCAATAAACATCCCTTTGCGTTACAAAAACCCACAAGTCTCACCCCGACCAGCACTTTGTGCCGCCTGTGCTGCCCTTGAGGTGCTAGGCCGACTGCAAGATGGCGTGTTCTCTTCAAAATATTAAAACCACATGGCAGAAAACTTGCAGCAGCTGTTTACAGGAGCCCTCTATCGAGCCCTCACTTAAGCAAACACACGACCCGCTCATTCTTGAGGCACATGAAATATGCATATAACGCCGATTTTTTTTCAAGAAACACTTGAGTGTGATCAATTGTGTTTGTATGGTCCAATATGCCCTGCCCCAAATTCAGGTGAGCGTTCCTATTGGACAGTGATTAGATTTCATTCTGGCACGACTACAGCACTTCCTTTAGATGGAATGTAATCCTACACATTGTGATTTGCTTTTGCACATTCACAGAGACACACAGTGGAATACAACGACGCTTAGTCGATTGCATTTCAAGGTGGCTTCTGGCACGAATTCAGCGTTTCTTTCTTTAAATACAAATCCACACACACTGGAGATTTTACTTTTCATTGTGGCACGTTTTCATCACATCAGTGTTTAAATCAATCACGTGATCATTACATTTAGAGGAAACATTTATGTCTGAAGTACCGTATGGTGAAAAGCAATACCACTGAGCGAGCATGGGAGAGAGTTGAAAGTCTTTGGATTCACGAGGCGTCTGTTTCTAATATCAACCAGCAAGCTGTTGGCACACAGGAAATCGGCACCTAAGAGGGGAGTGGAAACCTTCGCCAGCACAAAAGGCCATGTGAACCGCTGCCCACCGAAGCACAGTGGCACTGACCGTTGCCCGTACGTTGGAATAGAGGTCCCGTTGGCGGCCTCAAGGGCAGGGCCAGCGTGGCCTGACTTCATGTTCATCCCAGAGGCGGGCAGAACGCTCAACTGAGCGCCTGTGTCGCAGAGGAAACGATGCCCCGAGACTGCGTCCGTCAGGAAAAGCAGGCTATTGCAACGGCCGACACTTGTAGCAGCTAGCAGGCATCGGCCCTCACTTTTCCCGACTTCCTGAAACCGCATGGCGGGCGGCAGCTTATGGCCTTGGCTCCGAAACGCACGTGGTAAAAACATAGAGCCAGGGAGGGCGGAGGCATGGACGCAGACGGCAGCGCCAGAGGTGAGCGGAGGTGTACAGACATGCGTGGCTGCAAAACACTGCTTGGCCAAGAAAATCCTGTCAGCCTCCCTAGCTAACGCACGATAATCCCTGAGGGTATCCCTGCCAAGGTTGCGCGAACGTCGCTGCGTAACTGCTGAAGGAAAATCTCCCTGAACAGAAAACACGGCGGGTGGTCGCCCAGTAGGGACAGCATGTGATCCATCAGCTCCGAAGGTTTGGAATCCCCCAAACCAGACAGTGAAAGAAGCCTGCGGGCACGCTCCAACTCTGACAGCTCGAAAATTTGTAGGAGCAGCGACTTAAGGGCTTCATACTTATCGTCCTCCGGAGGGTCTTGAAGAAAAATCACCACTCTGGAGGTGGTGCCGTTGTTTAGGGCTGCGACGACATAATAATACATTGTGTCGTCCTCCATGATTTTCCGGATGGTGAACTGAGCCTCGGCTTGAGCAAACCAAACGGCGGCATGCTGCTCCCAAAACTCCGGTAATTTAAGCGCTACTGCGTTCGCCGACATGATGCGAATACTTCAGAATCATCCGAATAGACGTCGGGGTCACCACTGAAGCGGGTTCGGGAATCGAGGCAGAAACTGCTTAATCCAGAAATCTTTATTTTCCATGCAACTCAAATAATAGCACTGTTTTCTCCTCCTCCCCTGGCACGCGCAGGCGCCACTCTCCCAGTGTCACTTAAAGGGCTAAAACTCCCTGAGTGGCCAAGTGCCTGTGTGACGGATGTACTACGCCAGCATAATGGACGCGCAGTAACAGCGCGACGAAGTGTGTGTCAGATGAAGGACACAGACAACTCTCTTCCCGGGCAGTCGGTCTTTATTTCTGCAACTGCAACTGCACACAATCAGCAGTAACACCACTTAGATGCGGCTTTCGTACCCTCTCTCTCTGGCGATGTTCTAAAATTCTGCCAGAATATACATACCCTCGATATGTACTCATGTCCACATACACACTTGAACACTACGCCACCGAAGTGACGGTAGACATTACTACTCAGACATGAAAAGAAAATACAACGCTACGTGTTCGTATAGTGATTTAAGACAACGTGCCGTTCTTTTTACATAGCTCCGTTGACTAGCCCGGAATGGATAATATTTCAAGGAATAATTGTGAAACAAAATACAGACACTTTACAACATACCTGCACACAATCAGCAGTAACACCACTTAGATGCGGCTTTCGTACCCTCTCTCTGACAATAAAAACATTTATGTCTAGTGAGTGATTTCAATGGCGGAGTCCGCTACCATAGCGTGGTTAAGTCTCGAAGGTTTTAAACAATCAAAACGCTTCGCTACACAGAAAAATCTCATATTGGTTCGATGCTACTAATGTTAAAGAAGAGCATGTATTAAACCTATAAGTTATTAAATTATTATCTGACTTGAAATGGTGAAATCATTTCTGGCGCTCATTTTCACGACTCACCTCTGGCGATGTTCTAAAATTCTGCCAGAATACGGAAAGCCAGAGGAACAAAAGGCGCGAAAGTAGTTACGTAGCTGACTGGCAGGATGTTGTTATTGTATAACAGAAATATAAAACTTGTAATGAACAATGAAATGTAGATTTGTAGATTTGACGGACTAACACCTTGCAATTTTGGATGAATTAATTCATAAATCGCTAGGCACATTTTAAACTCCGTTACACCTGTCTGTTAGGGAATTCGCTGCGAGGAGTAGTAGTCGCTACATTCTAACTGTATTTGTAAGTCTCTCTATGGTTATTTGTGCTTCTTGGCAAATGTCTAACTTGCAAAACACTAGGTAATGACATTGACTCCTGTAGTTTAGTAGTAGTTTGACTCAATTGTATCTTGAATTCTGGCCTATCTGTACTATTAACTAGGATGAATTCTGCGATCAGATGCAAAGCACTTTGTAAGTCGCTCTGGATAAGGACATCTGCTAAATGGCGTAAATGTAAATGTAACTGCACAGATGGGTAAATGCGGAGGTGAAAATCACAATTGACAGATATGGCACATTTACATTTTTTTAACCTATGTATATATGTATCAGTAGCGAACCGTGACCATTAAACCTGGGTCCGCTCCCACCTCATATATATATGTTTTAAGAATATTTTAGGCCCTCTGAGAGGGGGTAGAGGGCCCTGACGGTTCCCCACTGATATGTATGTACTGTATGTTCATGCATATCACCTGAAGCCAAACTTGTCCACAGCAACGGAGAGGTGTCGTGGTTGCTCGTAGCAACGGTACGTGTTGCGGTCGTCCATGGGGATGATGTCAACGTCGCTGAAGACGAAGCAGTCATAGTCATACTCCTTCAGAGCTTCAGCGTAGCCGACATTCATCAACTTTGCCCTGTTAAACGTTCCCTCACCGTCCTAAAGACACACACACACACACACACAATAATAATATTCCTAGATTTAGCTGATTCTACTAATTAGGTGCACTTGTTATTATGAAGCCATGTAGTTGTAACAGAACAGTGGTTGTAACAGGCCATGCCTGTGGAAGCAGGTTAGACAGAATGGATCTTGGAATCCTCACATGAGCAGAAGGAGTTCTGGAATATTGGGGCTGACTGTAGAGTTAGTGCTTGTGTCATAAAGGGCATGCATCTTAATAACATGATATCAGATTGACCTGCCCAAAATTATAGTTTTGCAAGGGACATCAGTGCTAAATGTGGGTATGATGTACATCAGAGGCAGTATTTGATATACTGTCTACGGTGTGTGGGGGGTCAAGTATGGTGTGGTGATGTGTGTGGTAGTGTATTGTGTTGTTTGCAGCTATGAGAAGGTTGTTTACAGAGCACAAGAATAGATTTACATACAGTTTGTGTGATGACATCAGTAACTACAAAGTCACATGCAAATGAGAGAAAATTTAACAAATGAGAGAAACCAACATAACCTTGGAGACGGAAGCCTGGAGGTGTCACAGGTCAGGGGAGCTGACGAAACCCATGACAACACCATGACAGCACCACGGCAACACCGTCCTGCAAGCTCATAACCCTGCCCACACCAGCCTGCTTCCACCCAGACACACAGGACCGTTAACAGGACTTGGGCTGCGTCTAAACAGCCATGGAACCAGTCTTTTGATTGAAGGGCTGTGTACCAACGGTTAACAGCAGATGGTTAGGGTTAGGGTTAGATGGTTACTACACAGTGATGCCCATATGGTTAGGATTAGATGGTTAGTAACCATCTAACAGTAACCTGTGTGTAAATGATTTGAATAAGGGTTTGAGTATGTTTGTGTGTGTGTGCATGTGTGTGTGTTTGTGTGTGTGCCTGCGTGTGTGTAGCTGCAGATTCAGACCTGTTGGACAACTTTAACTGACCAACCTGTGTGTAAATAATTGGGCTTTGAATGCACATGTGTGTGTGTGAGCAAAAAGACTGGGGTTGATGTTCATATTGATTAAGGATCTCTGACAGAAATGTTTGATTGTGTGAGTGTGTGTGTGTGTGTGTGTGTATGTGCGCGTGTGTGTATGTGTGTGTGCGTGTGTGTGTGTGTGTGAGAGAGAGAGTGTATGTGTGTGTGTGTGAGAGTGTGTGTATGTGTGTGTATATGTGCGTGTGTGTGTGTATGTGTATAAGTGTGTGTGTGTGTGTGTGTGTATAAGTGTGTGTGTGTGTGTGTGTGTGTGTGTGTGTATGTGTATAAGTGTGTGTGTGTGTGTATGTGTATAAGTGTGTGTATGTGTATAAGTGTGTGTGTGTGTGTGCTGAGTGGTACCTGCTCAATGACATAGACTCCATAGTCGAGCTGCTGTCTCTGCAGAATGGGGTGAAGGTAGTTCAGCCAGTATTTGAGGTGCTGCTCTCTGTGTCTGAAAGGAATGATGAGCGCCACCTTCTGGACAGACAGGCACTCACTGGGTTTGTAGTGTCCACCGTCCATCAGCAGGGGCTCCTGCCTGATCAGGTCCAGATCCACTGGATCTGAGAACTCTACACGTAACGGACCCACTGTTGGGGGAGGAGAGTAATCAAGTCAAATGTTATTCGTCATACACACAGTATGTGTGTCACACATCAATTCTGTGTTGACAGATGTATATAAGAAAGGCAACAATATATGAATGAATTATGCAAATGAGCAGGTGGAACATTAATCCAAGTTTTTCTGCAGTGTCTTGTTAGTTACATCACCTCTTCCAAAACTCATGAGTGATCCACTGAGCATTCACCACCAGCAAACGTTTGTACAACTACAGCGAATTTAGCAAATTTAGACATTTAGATAACTCTTTCAAACTATTGAAAAACAGTCAAGCAGTTTCAAGCAGTTTAAACAGTTAGTTCAAAACCCAACAAAATTCTGGTAAGGGTACATGAAAAACATTTTGACAGACAAATAAAAAAATTGAAATATATATTCTGACTTTTTCAGAAAGTTTATTCAGATTATTCAGTTTTTTGTTTGGAGGCTTTTTACCATAGATACAAAAGTCACACTGAAGTGTCGCACTGAAATTCACACTCAGACCCAGACTCAGACATATAAAAATATATACAATCAATAACAAATACAGTACTGTAATACCAAATCAGTGTTTTCACTATATACATTAATTCACATATTTATCTGTCTGTCAGTATCAGGAGTTTACTGTTGGCCTGGTCCACACATTCCATCCATGAATTTGTCCACAGATCTTCATCAACATGAACACATCCAGCCTGGGAAACGTATGCAGGAAATGTTACAATGTGCAAAGAATAACATGTAGAAGGCCCAGTTCTGTGTGTGAGTGATCACCACAGGTCGTGAGGTGGGTGCTCATCACTACCCGTGAGATGACCCTATATACCAGCTTCACAAAGGCCAGTCATATGAAGTGTTGCTGGAACATGTGTTTTAAGCTTACTGGCACCTTGAGTTTGTGAGAATGACATTGTGGTTTTTCTCATCTGTTCTGTGAGAGCCTGTAGTTCCTTGTGTCCCCCTCTCTTACACTTGTTTGTCTGTACTGCAGTTGCGTGTCCAGTCTCAGTGGTCCAGTGAGCGTCTTGGTGACACATTTGTACCTCTGTAGTTCCAGAACCGGGCAACACCAGTGGAGCTGTTCTGTTTGTTTTTCAGTTAGAAGCGGCCAGGGGGTTTCCTCACCTGTAAACCCAACTCGGGACTCTTTCTACCTGTGTTGTTTACTCCCAACACCATCCTCATGTCCACAGGAGTGTAGCAGGTGGAGGTGTGAAGACTATGTCCCCACCTCCTTCAGTCTGAATCCCGTCACTGCTGTCTGCTTCACTGTTCAGCTGTTTATCCTCATCGCTTCCTTCCTTGTTCCACCTCACCCCTCCATCCTAAAGCATCCACCAGTACCTAAAACAGGCTCGTCTGTTGGGAAGGTTATGGGTGAAGCGTCTAGGCTGGAGGCAATGACAGACATGAATGAATTCCACTGCCATTTTTTACTTGTGATTATTCAAATGATGGAAGAGTGCTATTGTGGGGTGTGTGGGTTACCCCACACCCAGGAGTGAATGCACCATTTAGGGCGTACTCACACTAGGCACGGTATGCTCGTTCCGTGCTGGGGCCCGGTTATCCCCCCTCCCCACTCCCCCTCTGGCCTGCACTCACACTGGCTTCATCAAGCTGGCCCGAGCACGCTTACGTCATCACAACGCCACTTTATTTGGGAAAAAAAGCGCGCTCGCACAACACTATGGAGTTCCCAATTATCTTTTTATTGTATTTTTGGAGTCGTTTTGGGAGTGCAGAAACACGGTGCAAGCACAGATTTATCGATCATTTGTCATTTGACTGTTTAACGTGAGCATCGCATCACTGACGTCATGTTTGAGTTCCGGCAAAATGAACCAATCACACGAGGCGCCAAGCGGGCCCGGGCACGGATAGCGCTCACACTAGAAGCAAACCGTGCCCGAGTCCAAGCGAACCGTGCCCTGGCCCACCTCTTCAAGCGGGCCTGGGCACGGTTGGGGGCGATCACACTAGTCAAACGAACCGTGCTTCGGCAGGGAATCGTGCCCGGGCCCGGATCACAGACCCTAGTGTGAGTATGCCCTTAGTGTGAGAGGGACTAACACCCTAAAAATCTGAGTTCCAAAAACAGACAAAACATGGTTTAGCTTAAATGCCTGCCGCAAACTCCACTAGTTTGATTGACTCAAAGGTCAACAACAAGCACTTCTTGTGTGTTGTACCTACACTTTACATCTGATTCTATTTGTAAATCTGTTTTGGTAGCCTACTGGTAAAAAGTCTTAAACATCATGAAAATGTGTTTGTTTGTAGTTTTGTTTGTTTCAATGACCAGTGATGGGACTGAGGGCTTAAGGAATGTGTAAATACACAGACTAATCCAGGGAGGTGATTAACTAGACCCAGGGAGAACGAGGACATGTCAACCAGGAAGACACCAGAGACACGCTAACCACAGAGACCACAGGAGGCAAGGGCAGTGACAGTAACAGAGATCTTCATACAGAGATAAGTGAAAGCAAATGTAAGACATTTGAATGGGAAATGAGCCCCATCATCATTAACGCTGCTGTGAGGCAGGGCAACTTTTGAACAGTTCTGTTGCCCCCCGGGGTGCTTTGTAGTTGTTTGTGTCTTTAATGTAAAACTCTTCCTTTCTTGTTCATGTTCTGACATTGCATGGGAGGTGGAACCTATGATATGTATATTTTATAAAAGACTTTCCTAGACATTTTTCTCCAAATAGGAGCTGCCTGGTAGTAGCAGTGACATGAACAAAACTGTGTCAGTGAGGACAGCAAACTGCTTCCTGTCCAAGCTGCATTTACCTAGAGTGCCCGGGGTAACCCTGAACCTAACCTTAACCCCAACCCTAACCGTAACCCTAACCCTAAACCCAAACACTGAAACCTAACCCTAAACCTAATCCTAAACCTAATCCTAACCCCAACCCTAACCCCCGGCATCAGGTAGTCTTCCCAACTGTGGTGCTGATGCTGATGGTTGTCTCGGCAGCCCTTTTTCTGTTTCCTCATTTCTGTTTCTCAGGTGTGTCAGATTCATCTGTTTCTCAGGTTACCCTATGTCTCAGATGTTTCTCAGGTTCATCTGTTTCTCAGATGTTTCTCAGGTTTATCTGTTTCTCAGATGTTTCTCAGGTTCATCTGTTTCTCAGATTCATCTGCTTCCCAGATGTTACTCAGGTTCATCTGTTTCTCAGATGTTTCTCATGTTCATCTGTTTCTCAGATGTTTCTCAGGTTCATCTATTTCTCAGATTAATCTGTTTCCCAGATGTTACTCAGGTTCATCTGTAACCGAATGGACGGGTTGGGAGTCAGGGTGCAATAATGGGGCCAGGACAAAGGGGGAGCTGTGGGATTTGCTGCGGTGAAATGCTGGGTTCATGGGGAGAGGAAGAGGACCCTTTAAAAGCTGGGCCTGTGGAGGGCCCCAGGGAGTTTTTTTTGGTCTCCTTCGTGTCAGCAGTGGGTAAGGTGGATGGTGTGCAGTTGGTTGTTGTTTTGTTAATTTTAGTAATTTATGTATGTTTGTGATTGGTGCTGCCTTTGAGTGCCAGCATCAGGCCAGAACAGGCTTAAGCTCTGGTCTCCTTTATTAGTTTAGTTTGTGTGTGTTTATGTGTTTACTTGTGTTAGTTCTGTTTGATTGTCCACGCCAGGGCGGCCGACCTGTGCTGGAACTCTGCACACCTTCGGCCTTCCCCAAGTGGCTCAGCCCGAGGTCCCGTAGTTGTAGTCCTTGCTTCTCGGCGGTTTGTGGTGGCCTTACTTTTTTTAAAATTAGCTCTAGCTTAAGATCAATAAAGTAATGGTGTATTTTTAATTACTTTAATGTTAATGTTAATTTGACCAGTATTGGGGACTGCAGGCTGTAGCCATTGTGTGTACGCCTACCACTGGGCCTTGGTGGGACATTTGATGTGTGGGTAGCTACTAATATGGAGTGCCATGTATGAATTTCGTGTGCGGTGTTTGTAGTGGTGCCATTTGTGAGCCTGGAATATTATTGCACTTGGAACTTTATCTCGATTGATCTGGTGTGTTTTCTTGGATTTATTTAAGGTCCCAGTGGTGGGTGGCAACCTCTGACTCCTCCTTCCTTCTCCTAAGAGCCTGGTTTTGAATAAATTGTAAACCTTTTGACACCTGACTCTTCATTGTCTCGCGTGGTCGACAGAACCTGGTTACACATCTGTTTCTCAGATGTTTCTCATGTGTATCTGTTTCTCAGATGTTTCTCAGGTTCATCTGTTTCTCAGATTCATCTGTTTCCTAGATGTTTCTCAGGTTCATCTGTTTCTTAGATGTTCAGATAACCACACACTCTCACTCTATAACCACACTCTTACTCCACTCTATAACCACACACTCTCACTCTATAACCACACACTCTCACTCTATAACCACATACTCTCACTCTATAACCACACTCTCACTCTATAACCTCACACTCTCACTCTATAAACATGCACCCTTTTCTGTTCATACACTCATTTTTCAGTCCAAATTTTTACGGTAGGCATGTCACACCAGGAGGGCGCAGCGAGAACAGTAGCTGCCACGCTCGAGAATTGCCTATTATACAGTAGTCCGTTAACAACTTGGTCATTAAATCAAGAGCAATGTGTATAAAAAGAACTGACATCAGGACCCCTATAAAATGTAGGTTTCACACACACACACACACACACAGATACACACATAATACAGCTTATGAATGACACTGTGTGGCATTGTGCCCTTTAACCACTTTGGCATCTATCGCCAGGTTTAAAGCTTTGGCAACAGACATCAGGTACGTACCTAAATGTGGGGACGTCTCGGGACATTTCTCCAGTATCCAAGTCACCTCAGTGACGTTTGCGGAGACCACAGCGACGTCCTCTGCTCCCGGCGGCGTGGTGAACGCTGCCCGCTGTGATGCCGTGGGCACCTGCTTGCTCCACACGTACTCGCCAGCTCCGGAGTGTCTCAGGTAGTAAAACACCATTACAGAGATGTGGAGAGCGCCCATGGCCACTACGAGATTGCAAATTATAACGAGGAGACGAAAATTATGCGACTCCCCCATTGCTTTACTATACCAGAACACGTAATCTGTACTATTAGGACGGGATTCGTTTTCTGGACATAAAGTAGTTGTAATAAGTCTAAGAGAATGTGAAGTCTCTATGTAAATGAAATGGGAGTGGCAATTCAAAAAAATCTTTGACAGGTTACAAGTGCATAACTGGATAGATGCTGAAGTTAACAGAGTTAAAAATACAATAATATACTACTTGAATTCCTGTTCAATGTCTGTGTTTTATTTTATATTTTAATGTGAATTTTATCATTATTTTGGTCTTTTATTTTGAAAGACCAGAAACTCTGCGCACCCGCGAAAGTTATATTGGGCTGTCTCCCCTCCCCCCTCACAGTGGCGTTTTACACTGATGAGGGTAAGTTCGCCTTCGTAACGTTACATATATTTTATTCAGTTAAAATACTAATTCTGTTTTCATATGAGCATATGTTGTGCAGAAAATATTGTATGTTGTAGTGCTACCGTTATAGTGTACTTTGGAGGGTTGATGAGAGTTTAAAAAAAAAGGAAAGACGCTTTTAATCAGCCTCAATTTTGTTTTAGCTAGCTAACTGCAAGCTAATAGGGCAGCCGACGTGTGAAGACAAAAATTGTGTATTTTCTGTCTGTCACGGGTATGTTCATTTGATTTTGAAGGTGAAAGTTCATTTGTGTATTGTATTTTCTTGTGAAAAATGACACCTTCACACGGGAATTTTGTATGGAATTATTTATTGTTACAAGTTCATACATGGTTCATTGATTACGTAGAATGAGTTAGCATAATTCATACTATGTCTTGTAATATGGCCAGTGTGTATTTATGCAATGTTAAGGCTTCCTCCCCCTGACAGTGGCGTTTTACACTGATGAGGGGAGCCAGAGTGTGCGCGACGTGTGAAGACAAAAATTGTGTATTTTCTGTCTGTCACAGTAAACGTGGTGAACTCCATCCTGCGTCCTGTTATCTGTACATGGATTGTTGAAGAATTCACATCCGTTACACTTGCTTCATGCAGGTTCTCCATTTCACAGGTGTTCATGAGCGTCCAGGGAGGACAGGTGTGTTCGTCTGACACTTAACTGTGAGTATCATTGTTGATGTGTGTCTGTGTTGAAGGAAGTGCTCTATATTTATATCAGCATAATTAATCTCCAGCATTTCATCATGATATTTTCAAACTCAACAACCGAAAACAAAGAGACACTTGCAGAACTTACAGATAGTGAAAGAGCAGCTCTTAAAGCACAGATGTTCAAAACGCTGGCAGGAAAGAGAGTGCTATACACATTATGGCCACCAGTATGGCCATAATGTCCTCATACCCCGGTCAGCAGCAATCTTTATCAATCCACCACATTTTATCTGTTTCATGAACTCACAGAACTTGTATTGACAGCTTTTCACAGCCCGTATAACAAGGCATTGATATTTTCTGATTCTGGTATTTGATTTTTCATATTGTGCTCAGTAAAGTTTTCCTGCTCGTGGGTCCTAACTCGGTGTTCAAATCTGCTTCCTCACAACACCACATGGCCTTATCCACCTTAAACAAAGATAAACATTGCTGTTTGAAAAGGCAGAATATTTTTGTCTGATAAAACAAATTGTGGCATACAAAGTATTACAATGTGCCAGGGGTGGAAAGTAACTAATTACATTTACTCAGATTACTGTAATTGAGTAATTTTTATGAGTAATTTGTAATTTTCTGAGTAGTTTTTGAAATATGTAATTTTTACTTTTACCTGAGTACATTTTGACCCAAGTAGTTTTACTTCACTACATTTGAACGCCCTCAAATTACTGAGTAAAAAAAATATTGATGGTGAAAAATTAAATGCGGGCAGAAATTTAAACTTCTGAGTCCCAGAACTGAAGGCCAATTGCGTGGCTTTGCCTTGCGCACGCCCTTTTCATTGTCTCATAATCAGGTCATAATCTGGTGCGCTTATTTCCAAAAGGATGAGATTGTTCTATCTTTAAATCTTCTGTCTGTCAGGTTCTGTGGAATCCTGTGGGCACTGAGCGTTTTAAATAGTGGAATCCTGTGCGGATTTTGTTTTATTTTGAGATGTGGGATCCTCTGGTCATTTTATATTTTATTTTTAGTTGTGGCAACCTGTGGGCATTTTATTGTGAATAGTGGGATCCGGTGGGCACTGTATTTTGAATAGTTGGATCCTGTGAGCACTTACTTTTAAATTGTGGGATCCTATGAGCATTTTTTAATTTTTGATGTGGGATCCTGTGGGCATTTTATTGTCAGGCATGAAAATCTGTCACCTTTTGGCGAAATTCGCCGTTTTGAAGTTGAAAAGGGTGACCTGCGTGAATCGTGTAGATCCGATGAGTTTTTTTGTTGGGGGGGGGGGGGGGGGGGTCGGGAGATTATATGTATTAATTATCATATTGACTTAATAAGCAAACAGAGCACTTCTGAAATCGGCAATTTCAATGACAGTGGCGAGCAGTTTCCGCCCAGAACCTTCATAGAGGCCAAAAAGCATTTCAATCATACGAACGTTCTTCATTCATGTTATTCATTTACTGCTAAGCGGGACGAGAAGCAGGACCTAGTGCTACACCGGGGACAAGACAGAAGAGCGTACATTTACCACTACATTTACCAGATCGTACATTTACCACTACATTTACCAGATCGTACATTTACCAGATCGTACATTTACCACTACATTTACCAGATCGTACATTTACCACTACATTTACCAGATCGTACATTTCCCAGTGGATTTAATTGGGTTATTAATGGTTTCAATCGTTTTCATATTTTGCGGTAAAACAAAGTTACTGCCGTTCGCTACAGCGTTGAACACTGTCAGATCTAGCCACAAGCTCTTGTGATAAATAGGTAGATAGGCCTATTAAGTTCGCGTCAACCCCGTGTAGTTAATGGTGACATAAAATAAGAATCAAGATTTTTTTTCTAGTGTGTCTGTAGTTGTAACTGGTGAATACAGGGACGGGTGAGGACATTCGCGCCAGGGCTGAAAAGGTTGAAGATGAAGTTGTAAACTTGTCGTTTGAGTCTACCCTGTGCTTTAGCCCATGTTAGAAAATAAAAACACGTGAACCTGGTATTTTTACACTCATTTTTGCCGCTGATGTATTTATTGGTTCATTAACACGTAATGGTTTTGACTGAGCCATCTGGAATGGCGAAAGCGGCCTCTCGCGTTTAAGGATCTGGCTCCATACATTGAATCCATTGACATGACAGTCAAAAAACATTTTTTTTATGGATTTTACTATATTTTACGGAGCACGTAAGGTGACATCATGTAAAAAAAAAAAATTATAACGCGTGGCCACGACTTATTAACGCGTGGGAACGAGATACTAATGTCGCCTTTCACACGCAGCAACAAAGTTTATTTTTTCACAGCAAAGCAAGCAGATCCCAGGGATGTTCGCAAACTGACTGCCCAAGGAAGGTAAACCTGGCTTTATATAAAGTAATACTTAATTATCTTGTTCGCACGCGTTAATTATCTCGTTCGCACGCGTTAGTAAGTCGTTCGCACGCGTTAGTAAGTCGTGGCCACGCGTTATTATATTTTTTACATGATGTCACCTTACGGGCTCCGTAATATTTGGCATCTGTCACTGTATCCCCGTACACCAGCAGCCCCCCCCCCCCCCCCCCCCCGGCGCCGTATACCCATGACGTCACATGTCAACGCCCCGTCGCCGTATCACCATGACGTTACATGCCCCGCCCCCCCGGTCTTCTCACCTTTTTAACCCCTGACCCATTTTCATGCCTGTATTGTGAGTAGTGGAAACCTGTTGCATTTTAGTTTGATTTGTGGCATCTTGTGGGCACTTAATTTTGTGTGCATTTTGTTTTTTGAATAATTTGTAATTTAAATTTTAATTTGTAATTCTTTATTCTTATCATAGTGTTGTCCATTGGACAACTACTTGGGTCAAAATGTACTCATGTAAAAGTAAAAATTACACATTTCAAAAACTACTCAAAAAATTACAAATTACTCATAAAAAGTACTCAATTACAGTAATCTGAGTAAATGTAATTAGTTACATTCCACCCCTGCTCTTTCCACCTCTGCAATGTGCTAAAGCTAAATGGCTTTCAAAATGCCTCAAGGCAATAATTTACTTGTAGTAATTTACAATAGTTTAGTTCATGTTAACTCATGTTTACAATTTTAGTTTACTCATGTTCAGGTGTGTGTTGCTTATGTTACCAGTTTGGCAGCTCTTGGTTAAAATTATTAATGAGCCTGCTGGTATAGATCATGTAAAATACCACGATTGTGTGTATTTTGTTGGATAAAATAACATAAATAAGTCTAATTTATTCTCCAACTTATTTACACATATTTCATTCTTTGTGTTTAATGTGGTGTGTGTGACTTCGTGATTGAGTTGTGTTTCTGTATAATTGAATTTTGTCTTGTTGGTGACACCATAGATTGCACTAGGTGGAGATATTATAAAAGTAGCCTGCAGGTGTGAGTGATTAGACACTCCTTTTTTGCCTAAATATTTAGATTTTATCTCTGGTTTGCACAACATTTTCATAGCTAAATGTAAACTTTCATGCCTGTTTTAACGACAGAACATGTGGCATACGTTTTACAGTTTTTTATGACTGCTAACATCACTTGGTACAATCTGTAGTCACATTTTCAAAACTCTAAACACAGTAAACACAACATCAGTCTTCAGTGGGCTATACAATTAGTACAATTCATGTTGTTTTTGCACAAAACACAGTCATTTAACATGTTTCTATAATGCTTACATTTTCTATACACAAAAGGTTATCCAATAACAAAATTCTGGATCATTTTTGTCTTATTTGCAAATGCTTGCACACAGCATGTGAAAAATGAAAACCAATGGTTTAAAATCTTAAATATTGTATAAAATGCAAAGATCTGCAAAAACAAAGGCAGCTGAAAAGCTATTACTGTAATACACAGTTTTTGCACATATAGATCAATGAAATAAAATGAAGTACAGTAATGTACCGGGTCAGAGAGGAGCAAATATAACAATTTGTCCTGCAATTTCAAGTGCTGGTTTGGTCCTTCACAAATGCCAGATTGGTCCCTATAACAGTGACCTCCTTCTTTCGTTTTTGAATGAACTCTACCAACAACTGGTTCCAGAAGCAGAAAGGGAACAGGTGGGAGGAAACACGAGGACATTTGTGATGGGACAATGTAGCATTCTGTCATTCTCATGTCATCACAAACTGGTTTATAGACCATCCAAGAGTGATGTCCCTTTTCCTCCCGCCCATCTCGCCTTTCCTCAACACCACTAAGGAACTTTTTTCACTCTGGAGGTGGAAGGTGTATGATCATCGGCCCCATGACCAAATTTCCCTCTTGAATGCAATGGATGCCGGCTGCAGAGACATTTCAGCTGAAGACTGCCAGGGGTGAATAAGGCATACCAAGCTTTTCTATCCCAGGTGCACGGCAAGGGCCAACATCAGATGTGATGAGGATGAAAACATGTGGCCAACTGCTGAAGACCACTTACATTACACATAACAAGACTGTTCAGTTTTGTATTCTGTTTTTTCCCCTTGTGTGGCTTATTTTGTATATGTGTATTTTTACACATATGGGACCATGGCTAATTATGTTTACAATTACAGTAATTATTTTTTTGGGTTAGGCCATAATTTACAGTAATGTCCCTAATACAGTAAAATATAACCTTTACTGCAAAACTGTTACTGACTCCTTTTTTGTCTAATCTACCTTCCATATAGTACCTATCAGTAAATATCACTCATTGTGTAGACAGTATGTTGCCAAAAATGTACATTTGAAAAAAAATGTCCAAATGAAGCGGATTACAGTAAAAATGAACTAAGAAAAAAAAGATGTTACTGTAAAATATCTGTTGTTAGCTTATAGAGAGTAAAATATTACATGTAATACTGTTTCTGTACTGCCATCAAATGTTAGTTTTTTTTAAGTGGTTGTGCAGTGATTGACTATGTTAATCTCGAATAGAGAATCTGTGCTAGTGTTTGAAAGAATGATTGGATACTGAACCAGGTTTGCTGTGTTTTAACAAAGTTGGTGCATAAAGACAAAACTTTGTGTTGTGAAATGCAGAGTTAGTAAAGAAAATGCACTTTTGAACAGGATATTAACTATTTGGCTATTTGTATTGGGTAAATGTTGCTGTGTTTAGAGTTTTGAAAATGTATCTCAAGTATTGGGAAACGATTGTTAGCAGTCGTAAAAAACTGTAATGGCTTAGTGAGCTCATCACACTACATTTTGTAATTTGTATCATTTGAAAATAAATAGATATATACTTTATTTTAATGTTATCAGTTTTTAAAGATGTTTCAGTTGAACTCAGCAACATAATCATTCGTAGATTCGTAGTTTTATGGCGACACCCTGTGGCGGAATTTAGGAACCGCACAATGAACTACATATTGCAAGTATGTCTCGCTGCAACCTGCAGGAAGGCGGAGTTGGACATCCAACCCCGCCCACATCCAACTCCACCCTCTAATGCGCTGTCGTGCGCCAACCCACTACTTCTTCATTCGAGAAGAACTGTGTGGTACTTGAAAATATGCACAATAACTCACAAGTGTTCAAGAGGCACGTCGTTGCGCTTAATTTACACATACCTCGTTTACTTTGTGTATCGTTCCACGTATGTTATTCATTATTTTTATTTATTGGGTGGCGAACGTAAAATGTTGACGGGGGTATGTAAAATGGACACAAATTAAGTATTATATCGCGATAGATCGATCGCCGGTGGTTGGCGCCAGAGCGAACTAGTAACTCATTGAATCATAGATGTAGATCAGAGGTAAATAAACTAGATTTTTTTCGGCGTGAGAAATCGGATGTGTGGCGTGAGAGCGTGTGAAGACGGTCAAATGCGTGTGTCTCATGCTCAATGCGTCAGAGTTGGCAACCCTGCTACTATAAGTACACAATTAAAATGGTAATGTTTACTGTTTACTGATAATGTTGGTGATAGAGAAGGGGTATGTTGGTAATGTTGGTAATGGAGAAGGGGTGTAATCAGGGCTTAATTTGAGCCGGATCCTGCCGGAACAGGATCCGGGAACTCTTTCATTTTGAAGGGTGCGTTCCGGGAACTGTCTGCCTCGATCCGGTAACTTTCAAGCCTACTAATTATAAGTTATGAAGAAATCTGTCTGCGTTGAACCAATTAATTGAACAAATAATTCTATAAAAGACATTTTTAAACACAAGATCCACATTCCTAAATCACATAAGAGCTCTCCTTTTTAGCGATGCCTTTCCGTGTCTCCCCTATAAAGCTAGTTATACTTTCGTGAGTGACCGTAGCACGCGACTACACACACATCGCGCGCGTCACATTCTTTGCAGTGTCCTCCTGAAACGATATGTGTTAGTGTAAAGAAACACCCCTCAAAAACAGGGGAAGGAACATTTACCTGACCAATTTTAATGTTGTATTGTGTTTCAGATTTGAAAAGTGCTGGAATTTAGGCTAAAGTACTTGAAAATGCACTTCTGCACCTAAAACACTTATAAAACACACGTAAATAATTCTGGCAGTTCTGTTTACTGGGAGCAAAAACAGTCCGAGTTTCGAACGTAACATGGGCGTGGCTTCGGACTTGAGAAGAGAGTGGAGTTGGATGTGGGCGGGGTTGGATGTCCAACTCCGCCTTCCTGCAGGCTGCAGCGAGAGGCTTCTCACATATTGCGGGACATTCTGTGTCCTAGTGCGTGGGAACTTGAATTGGACATTGGACAACACCTGCTACTAGATGTCCTGAGTGTCAATGCGGCCAAAGACTATTGGCCAGAAGTGGTGCAGTGCAGATTCATATGGAGCCCGTAAGGTGACATAATGTAAAAAAAATAATAAAGCGTGGCCATGCCTTATTAACCCGTGGGAACGACTTATTAACGTGTGGGAATGAGATATTTAAAGCGTGGGAATGAGATAATTAACGCGTGGGAACAAGATCATTAAGGCGTGGGAACGAGATACAAATGTCGAATAAATCATAAAAATAGGTGGGGTGCTAGGGGTGAACCTGTAGGAGCTGACACTCATTAATCTCAGAAGGTGCAGTGCTGGGGGTGAACCTGTAGGAGCTGACACTCATTAATCCCAGAAGGTGCGGTGCTGGGGGTGAACCCTCAGCAACTGCAGTGATGTTTGGTAATTCAGAATTCTCCAGGCTGCCAGTAGTGCTCTCTGCCCTCCACTACGGCCTACTATGTGTTGGGCAGCTCCAAGAACAGTAGCAGCAGGAAGTGGCCTCTCTGAACTAAGAGCGTGTGTGCGCGAGTGTATGTGTGTGTGTGTGTGTCCATTTTGTAAATATCCCAGATCCCTTTAGGGTTCTTTGACAGTATTTGACAGTCCTGAGTCGTAAAGAATGTCCTGGACATTCCAGCAGCCTGGACAACCCATGTGGGGCAGTCATGGTCCTGTGGTAGGGAACTGGTCTTGTGACCGGAGGGTCGTGGGTTCGATTCCCAGGCCTGAGGCTATGACTGAGGTGCCCTTGAGCAAGGCACCTAACCCCGACTGCTCCCTGGGCACCGGGGTAGGGCTGCCCACCGCTCTGGGCACGTGTGATCCCCTAGTAATTACTAGTGTGTGTGTGTTCTGACTGCACAGATGGGTTAAAAGCAGAGGACAAATTTCGATTGCGGCGAAAAATCACAATTGACAAAAAATAGCACATTTATTTGGAGCCCAGAAGACAAAAAAGGACGTCTCTCCCAACTTGGTGAGATACTAAATCTTTATTCTGGTATTAGCAGTAAGGTCCTCCTGTGATGGACATGCTGTGTATGACTACTGTTAATGCAGCTAATACTGAAACTGCTGAGGTTCATCCATCATGAGTCAGTGAGATCTGAGTTCTGTCATCTACATGTCTCGGCTAGATCCATGTGTCTGTGGTTGTTGATCACTCACTATCAAAAAAAGAGAATTTACATCTCCTGGTCTGTCACCAAGAGCCACTCCACACCTTCATGCTTTTCATGTTAAATAAATCAAACAGTGAGGCACTTGAGTGACTTGAGAATTGAGTGATTTGCTCAATTTCTGAGTTGGTGCTTCACAATAAGGGATGAAGTCATGGAACAAGGTCCACCCACTTTGCTGTTAATTTAAGCCATGATGGACCATTCTGGCTCCGTTTAAGGTGCTGTAAATTCAAGATACAGATCAATGGATGTTTGTCTAAAGAGATAAAATCAAACCACTACACTTATCCTACACTTATAGTTGACAGAACGGTGGAGATAGCACATCTTCCTGGTTTGTGAAGGTGTGGGTGTGTAACAACAGGCACAGACACTTGTGTTAAGTTGTGGTGAACATGGAGATACTGAGTTTATGCAGGTAGGTTTCTTGGTGCAACAGATGTGTCATTATCACTGCTCTGCATCTGTGACATCATCATGCATGCGAAGGCATCTGTGACATCATCATGCATGCGAAGGCATCTGTGACATCATCATGCATGCACAGGCGAGCTCTTCCTGGGTGCCATGTTTGCGTTTTTGTCTGTTCCTCAGTAGCATGAGTTTGGGGTTCCTCAGAAGAGTGTAGAGGAGAAGCCAGCGAGTGCGTGCTCTGCCCTCTACTGGACCCCCTGGAAACAGCAGAGGGGGAGGCGGCATGAGAAGAAAAGGGCGTGTCTACAAGTGAAGTGAAAGTGTGTGTGTGTGTGTGTGTGTGTGTAGGTGTGTCAGTGATGTGTGTGTGTGTGTGTGTGTGTGTGTGTGTGTGTGTGTGTGTGTGTGTGTGTGTGTGTGTGTACCTGAGGTGCTATTTAGGCGTGAATAATCATTTGATTGGCTCTGTCCCTGTCTGTCCAAACTCGGTTTGAGCAGCAGGTTGCAAAAACAGACCATAATAGGGTTGTTATGGTAATGATCCGCCATTATCATTCCTATCCAAGTACGGTGGCCTACAGAACCAAACACCATGAATGAATGATGGAATGGAACCATGTAAATCTGATCTCAGTGACACCACCACTACCTCCAGCAGCTCACATCCATTATCAAAGTACAGAACTGATCTCAGGTCAGTTTTGAGGGACCATTTCACCCCAGGCTTGTTACCTATGTCCATGATCTCGTAGCCCCGTGGCATGATGGACCTGTTGATGCGGGACACTAACAGCAAACCAACAAAGCTGTTGATGAACAGTCGTAAAACGCAGGTCCCCAAACCCAAGATCACGTTGTAGAAGAAGAAGAAGTAATTAAAGTTGTGGAATGCTTTCCTGAGGAAGACAGACAACGAGGATATTAGTTTGACCAATCACAGAGTTTACCTGGTGAAGACAAAGAATATCAAACAAATCAGTTTTGCCAGTTATATTAATACCACTGAGGAGCGTCATGATGGCCTACGGGTAAAACTAACTTCATCATTAGCACAAAAGATGTGGAATACTCAACGCGTAAAAAAGAAACAAAAAACCAATAAATGACAAAAAAACACCAGGGTAAGTAACTGGTTGGCTGACGAACGCAGCAAAGAACAAAAAACCAAAACAAAAGCAGAACTGGACAGGAAAATAATAGCGGGAGGAAAACTTGAGGGAGCAAGCGGTAAGTACTTGAATAAGCACAGACTTTGAGAGAGAGAGAATGCTGGCGAGACACCAATAACGCAACTCGAGACCAACGTGGAGAACTGGCTGACAAACGCATGGCATGAAGACCAAATGATTCAGCAGTGATTGGCCACAGCTATCCTCCTAAAGTAGCAAGGAGGACAGCTGTGGCTCGTCACCGCTGATTACGGGAGCTCCGCCTGGAACTGGCTCGCGAGCTGCTCCCTGTCGTGGCAGGAGGAACCACACTGGAGCCAGCTCTGACACATAGCTTAGGTGAGGTTAGGTGAAACTCTTCCCTAGCTAGTCTGGGAAGGAAGTTTGGGAGAGAACACCACCCATGATGTTAGTGATGGCCTTCTTAATGAGAATCAGTTTCCACTTCTGCTGAATGTGACTGGCTGTCCAGGCAGGTTAGCAACGTATAACATAATGAGCCCTGAATTGTTGGCAACACTTCCACTAGCTTTGAGTTTCCAGCTACCATTGTACCTTTATAGATCAAGCTTTGCCGTGTCTCCAGGTTCATCTTTGCTTACCCACAGAGAGATACGGTAAGTCTGAATGCCAACACTGGCTAACATTGAAGCTTTTACATCCACATCTACAGAAATTATCTGCAGTGATTTATCTACAGTAATCAGACACAAGGGTGTGTTCCTCAGACCTGTTGTTGAGGGCCAAGGGCTTCTGGTTGTCTTCAGTGGAGAGTTTGTCCTGCAGGAAGAAGAATCGCACCAGCAGCACCTGAATAACCATCAGCACCATCACGATGAGGAAATTCGACCTGGTGTCATAACACAGGAGCACAGGAGTTGGCCATCAGTCACAATACAATTACAAACCTGAACAGCTGACAATGATCAGTATTATTGCAGTGTTATAGCATCAGTCAGCCAATCACAGCCACGGTTATAACATCACTGCACTGCGATAATTTCAGTCAGCCTATTGCTTCAGTGCTATAACATATTTTAGAACTATTTCCCATGGTGGTTCTAGACTGGGGCCTGTGGCTCTTTTAGAGAGGCCCCAGTCTCTGTTTGTTTAGACCTACCTTATTTTTATGATTTATTCTGATTTATATCTTTATTAGTTGATGGACAGGTTGTTGCCAGTTCAAAAAATACACAATTAGACTAATCGACTTTGTGTTGAAATCTGTCCTTGAACAACTGTGACTTACCCAAACAACAGCAGTTCTCTCAGCCAGGAATAAAAATCATTTTTGATTGGCAAAACCACCAGATACACAAACACCAAGCCAAACAGAAACAGCACGCTGTGCACAAGCAGATAACCTGCAAAACAATGATCATGTTACACACAAGCCAGATCCACCCAGTCCAATAATCATATTAATAATAATGATATTATATGTTGCCGATAATAATAATAATCGGCAACATGGTGGCTTGGTGGTTAGCACGTTTGCCTCTCAGCACTGGGGTCTTGGGTTCAAGTCCCTATCTGAGTGGAGTTTCCATGTTCTCCCCGTGTCTGTGTGGGTTTCCTCCGGGGCCTCTGGTTTCCTCTCACAGTCCAAAAACATGGAGATTAGGTAAATTGGCAGTCCCTGATTCCCTGACAAATTCTCCCTGAGTGTGTGTCTTTGTCCCTTCATGTCCAATAAAAAGCAGTTGTCTGAGTGTGTGTGCTTGTATGTCCAGTGGTGGATGGTGCTCTGCCACTAGGGTCTGTCCTCTCTCCCCTTCCTGCACCCCATTCAGTCCCCCAGGGGGCTGTGGATCCCGGTAGAGAGTACACTGTGCGCAATTGGCTGCCGCTTCTCGCCGGAGTGTGATTGGTTGTACCTGTGTTAAAATTGTAAAGCGACCTTGGGTATATAGAAAGGCGCTATATAAGTTGAAGATTCATTCATTCATATCCATCAGTTATACATGCACACAACAGTGGGCCAGGGGGGTGTGGCCCGTCTCCAGTGTGATCTCTGAAAACGCAGCAGAACTGCATTAAATCCAGCAAGAAAAACTGATCTGCTGCAATGGTGATCTACTGTAGTGGTGATCTGATGTGATCTGCCATGATAGTGATCTGCTATAATAGTGATAGTGATCTGTGAACATTTCACCACGTTTGCTCCTTCAGCAGCGTAGATGTCTACGAGCATTTAAACCCCAACATTTCAGCTGCTTCATACTCAACTGCTCTGTCAAAACAAGCATGGACATCACTGTCATGCAGTTCTGGACCATCTAAGCTTCTGCAAGACGGTAGAGTGTCCGTGCCCCCCCCCCCTTATATCTGAAAGCTTCAGCCATGTTCCACTCCACCCTGTGTTTTACAGGATGTGCCAGAGATCTGATCCATGATGTAGGATTCTGGTGATTGTGAGTTACCTGCTAGCTAAAGATAGCATTTTGTCACTGGAAAAATTCATGAATCACTTGAATCTGATTCATGAATCTGTGAAAGTAATTATCCTAAAAGGACTGCCTCAATGTTTTTTTAGTACTGCTCTGTTTCACAAAGTCTTTATTTATATACACATTACAGCTGAACACTACACATTACAGGAACTATGGCAGAGTCTGAAACAACAAACCAAAGACCAGGGTGAGCAGAAGGATAAGATGACCATCAGTGTAACTCCTACAGTTCTGTGCAACAGTTCTGAGACATGACCTAATTTTCAGCATTGGTTGCCCATGATGGATTTCATGTTCCAAGACTTCAGAGAATACTGAATACTGACATATCAGCTGTTTCATCAATCAATCAAATTTTATTTATATAGCGCTTTTTACAACAGTTGTTGTCACAAAGCAGCTTTACAAGTGCCGAGTCCTAGCCACCATCAAGTGAAAAAGTCTTTTGAAAAATGCACTTGCTGGCCATTTAAATTCAGAACCATTAAACTTTAAGCTGCCAACAGTCCAACAGCCTCATACCATTACATATTGGATAAATAATGAAGACACGTGCACTCACCCCACAGCACGAAGGCAATCTGGGCGCCAGGGTACTTTGCAAGCGCAGCCTGCAGGCACATTATTGATTACTACTAAATTACTAATATTAATAATTAGTTATTAATTATGATCAGCATGTAAGATGGCATGGTGATGGTTTCAGAAAAACGGTTTAATCAGAGATGAATCTCCAACACAATGATCTTGATCATTCACTCCACTGCAAAAGGGGGTAAAACCGTGTAGGAGGGCAGATCCCCACACCCCCAAACAGCAGGGGGGTGCAACCTGGCTCACACGCACACACACACTCACACACACACACACACACAGCAGAGTTCGGCGTGCAGCATTTTTCCTGCAGGAAACACATATACACACACACACACTCACCACACTAACAGCAGAGTTCGGCGTGCGGCATTTTTCCGGCAGGAAGTTCTTATTCCCTGCCCTCAGCCTCTTGATGTGTTTCCTGTTAGTGTAATGAACAGGTGAGTGTTTCCTGTTAGTGTAATGAACAGGTGAGTGTTTCCTGTTCAGGTTTTGAAATGAGTCATCACAGATGTTCAAGATTCCCCAGACGCATCACTGTTTCCATGGTGGTTGGTTTTGGTTTAGTTCACGTCCCTGCTCTGAGCTCTGATCTGTATCCCGTTCTCTTTTTGTGCTCATCTGTGTCTCGTTTCTCTCTTTATAGTAAGTGTATTTGCACTGTAATCCTAACCCACACCTGGCTGAAGGTTCTGATATAGCATGGTCTCCAATGTGTGTGCCCTGTCTCTTCTTGCTCGCGATTCTAGAGATTCCAGAACAGTTCACAAGAGTGACATCACAGTGCCAAAGCGTGACAATATAGAATTTTCTAATTTTTCTTTTAAAATAACTTGCTGTTCCTGTTTAATCCACACAGGTTTATTCTTGTTTTTTCCTTGTGTATGTGATATAGGACCTGCTAAATTTGTTTTTAATGTTCTTGGGATTCTTAAGTGCTCTGATCTTTTTCAGTGCAAACCTGAAGCTTTGGAGGGTTGTTTGTGTAAATAAACGCATTTCCCTAATGTTAACACATCTGTACAGATACACAGCGTATGACCTTATAATAACATGCACCTCATTTTCTTTTAAAGGCACCAGCCCTGCGTACCTGTAACACACCAGCACGTGTCCAATGTGAGTGACAGACGACAGCATGGCAAACACAGAGGTCACGTACCAGGTCTCTGTAAACCACACAAATAAACAAAGGGTCACGGAACACCAGTGTCTTCCCTCGGGTTGGTCTGTACCTGTGCGCGTTTGTGGTGTGGGTTACTGGCCCGAGGAGTCCCCCCGTCCTTGGATCGGGAGGACAACCCGCCAGAGGACAACGTGGTAAGCTGTGCGTCCTCTGATAGTGAGATGGAGGTTGAAGAGGAGCTTGAATCTGTCCCCGAGGTTCCTCACCAGGCAACTCAGCGCAGGTGCGCCGCCCAGTGGCACCTAGGAGAGGTGTGTGTCCCATTGGCCCCTCGCCAACCCAGGGGACCCAGGGGATCTCAGCAGGCGGCCGCACCTGCAGGGTCCAGGGTGGTTCTGTGGGCAGGCAGCCCCTCCCTCGGGGCGTGTGCGCTTGGAGTTGCTCCGGTTGACGGAGATTCTGACTTTGGCCCCGTCCCCCCCCCGACTCCTAACTCGGGCTCACCTGAGTCTGTGTGCGTGTTTGTATGTGTCTGTTTAAACTGCCCCTCGCTCGCGTCTTACACCTTTGTGTAATTAATGTTAATGTTAAGATTAATTAATTAAATAAATGTTAATGTTAATGGTCTGTCAGTTTGCAGAAGGTGCATTAAGAGTTCTTCTGTAGACCTACAAGCTACACAACTCTCAGTATTTTTGAAGTTTGTACAAGTGTAATGCGCAGTCGGGCGAATTTTGCAGCCAGACTCAGACGCGTGTGCAGTACAGTTCTGTCTGAAGATTAGTGGGTGGGTGGATGAAGAAAGCGTCTCACTTGTAGCGTAGGTCACATGTTTCATGGACTCTTCGTCCAAGTACTGTGCTGCAAATTGGCGAATCCTTGTGATAATGTTCGAACACTCGATGTGCTCCGTTAAAAGAAACTGTAAAGAAAAGTCAACACACAAATTATAAATCAACGCAAGACCCTGTCACACATAAATACTGGATTGTTACTGGCTTCGTCGCTATGGAAACGGTGATGTAGTCTCCCTTTCATTGCTGCACATCACAGGAACATTCTGGAAAATGGTGATGGTTTCATGTATGTGGAAGATCATATTTGAAGTGGTACTTGAAGTGTGAGCTTCCTAATGTTCTTAATGTGCAACACATTTAGAATATGACATTGCATGTAATACTTGGAGAGGTTTTAAACAAAATGGAGGACAGCAGGATGGCACACGACCCCAGACTGAAGGTGGAGACACCAGACTGAGGGTGGAGACACCAGACTGAGGGTGTTGACATCAGACTGAGGGTGTTGACATCAGACTGAGGGTGTAGACATCAGACTGAGGGTGTAGACACCAGACTGAAGGTGCAGACACCAGACTGAGGGTGGAGACACCAGACTGAGGGTGGAGACACCAGACTGAGGGTGCAGACACCAGACTGAGGGTGGAGACACCAGACTGAAGGTGCAGACACCAGACTGAGGGTGTAGACACCAGACTGAAGGTGGAAACACCAGACTGAAGGTGCAGACATCAGACTGAGGGTGTAGACACCAGACTGAGGGTGGAGACACCAGACTGAAGGTGGAAACACCAGACTGAAGGTGCAGACATCAGACTGAGGGTGTAGACACCAGACTGAAGGTGCAGACACCAGACTGAGGGTGGAGACACCAGACTGAGGGTATAGACACCAGACTGAGGGTGGAGACATCAGACTGAGGGTGGAGACACCAGACTGAGGGTGTAGACACCAGACTGAAGGTGCAGACACCAGACTGAGGGTGTAGACACCAGACTGAGGGTGTAGACACCAGACTGAGGGTGGAGACATCAGACTGAGGGTGGAGACACCAGACTGAGGGTGTAGACACCAGACTGAAGGTGCAGACACCAGACTGAGGGTGTAGACACCAGACTGAGGGTGTAGACACCAGACTGAGGGTGTAGATACCAGACTGAAGGTGGAGACACCAGACTGAGGGTGTAGATACCAGACTGAGGGTGGAGACACCAGACTGAGGGTGTAGACACCAGACTGAAGGTGCAGACACCAGACTGAAGGTAAAAGCTAAACTTGTCTTTTCTGACAGTGTTCATCTGCTGTTTACACTGGAGCAGAACCAGGTGTTATGATACCAGGTGAACTGCTGGTTCATATGTAACTGTTTCCTGAGGAACTGCCCAGATATTTACACACATACACACACACAAACACTCACACACACACACACACTCACACACACACACACACACACACACACCAGACTTTTGAGGAGGTGGGTGGGCTATCTGGGAGGAGTGTTCTTGGGGATAACAGTGAAGGTAGAATCATGAGTACACCATGTCAATACACACACGTTCCCCTTCTTTGTGTGTTTATTCAACACACACACACACACACACACACACACACACACACACCAAGTAGAGTCCGATGAGGGAGATAACTGCTGTGCCGATCATCCTGTTGGGAAACTTGAAATAAGGATCCCAATCGTATATCTTCATCCTGAACCAACTCTTCCTCACTGACCTGAAGTGATATACAGGGGTCAGAATTGTGTGTGTGTGTGTGTGTGTGTGTGTGTGTGTGTGTGTGTGTGTGTGTGTGTGTGTGGTTGTGTATATGTGTGTTTATGTGTACTGTTCTGTAGGTCGTCTCAGAAGTCTGCGGACATATTGGAGCTGGTGAGGCTGAACAAACATGTCTTCTTCTACCTGCAGCCCAGAGACAACACACACACACACACACACACACACACACACACACACACACACACACACACACACATACACACACACACACACACACACACACACATACACACACACACACACACACTCACATATACACACACACACACACACACACAAACACACATAGCAATACACACACACAAACATTAACAAGGGTTAGGCCTTAGGGTCAGGGTTAGGTGTCAGGGTCAGGGTTAGGCATTAGGGTCAGGGTTAGGGTTAGGTGTTGGTGTTAGGGTCAGGGTTAGGTGTCAGGGTTAGATGTCAGGGTCAGGGTTAGGTGTCAGAGTCAGGGTTAGGTGTTAGGGTCAGGGTTAGGTGTCAGGGTCAGGGTTAGGTGTTGGTGTTAGGGTCAGGGTTAGGTGTTAGGGTCAGAGTTAGGTGTTAGGGTCAGGGTTAGGTGTCAGGGTCAGGGTTAGGTGTTAGGTTCAGGGTTAGGCATTAGGGTCAGGGTTAGGGTTAGGTGTTGGTGTTAGGGTCAGGGTTAGGTGTTAGGGTCAGGGTTAGGCATTAGGGTCAGGGTTAGGGTTAGGTGTTGGTGTTAGGGTCAGGGTTAGGTGTCAGGGTTAGATGTCAGGGTCAGGGTTAGGTGTCAGAGTCAGGGTTAGGTGTTAGGGTCAGGGTTAGGTGTCAGGGTCAGGGTTAGGTGTTGGTGTTAGGGTCAGGGTTAGGTGTTAGGGTCAGAGTTAGGTGTTAGGGTCAGGGTTAGGTGTCAGGGTCAGGGTTAGGTGTTAGGTTCAGGGTTAGGTGTTAGGGTCAGAGTTAGGTGTTAGGGTCAGGGTTAGGTGTCAGGGTCAGGGTTAGGTGATAGGGTCAGGGTTAGGTGTCAGGGTTAGGTGTTAGGGTCAGGGTTAGGTGTTAGGGTTAGGTGTTAGGGTCAGGGTTAGGTGTTAGGGTTAGGTGTTAGGTCATGGCAATGGTTACAGCTGCTGTCACTGCAGATTAAAGGCTCATGAGGACACAAATCATCATGAATAGCAAAATCTTTGTGCATGTCTGTGTTCATTTGTGTGTGTGTGTGTGTGTGTGTGTGTGTGTGTGTGTGTGTGTGTGTGTGTGTGTGTGTGTGTGTGTGTGTGTGTGTGTGTGTGTGAGACCTGCATTGTGTGTTTCTGTAGGCGGAGCTGCAAGGCCTTCACCACCATCAAGCCGAAGCGGCCAATGAGGAAGCTCAGACACAGGAAGTTTGGCCACCTGTACAACTGAACACACAACACCAACACTAGTCAGTCTCACCTATATAACTGAACACACAACACCAACACGAGTCAGTCCCACCTGTATAACTGAACACACAACACCAACACGAGTCAGTCTCACAACACCAACACGACTCAGTCCCACCTGTATAACTGAACACACAACACCACCACGAGTCAGTCCAACCTGTACAACTGAACACACAACACCAACACGAGTCAGTCTCACCTGTACAACTGAACACACAACACCAAAATGAGTCAGTCTCACCTGTACAACTGAACACACAACACCAACATGATTCAATCCCACATGTACAACTGAACACACAAAACCAACACGAGTCAGTCTCACCTGTACAACTGAACACACAACACCAACATGATTCAGTCCCACCTGTACAACTGAACACACAACACCAACATGATTCAATCCCACCTGTACAACTGAACACACAACACCAACACGAGTCAGTCTCACCTGTACAACTGAACACACAACACCAAAATGAGTCAGTCTCACCTGTACAACTGAACACACAACACCAACATGATTCAATCCCACATGTACAACTGAACACACAAAACCAACACGAGTCAGTCTCACCTGTACAACTGAACACACAACACCAACATTATTCAGTCCCACCTGTACAACTGAACACACAACACCAACATGATTCAATCCCACCTGTACAACTGAACACACAACACCAACACAAGTCAGTCTCACCTGTACAACTGAACACACAACACCAACATGAGTCAGTCTCACCTGTACAACTGAACACACAACACCAACACGACTCAGTCCCACCTGTACAACTGAACACAACATCAACACGAGTCAGTCTCACCTGTACAACTGAACACACAACATCAACATGAGTCAGTCTCACCTGTACAACTGAACACACAACACCAACATGATTCAATCCCACCTGTACAACTGAACACACAACACCAACACGAGTCAGTCCCACCTGTATAACTGAACACACAACACCAACATGAGTCAGTCTCACCTGTACAACTGAACACACAACACCAACATGATTCAGTCCCACCTGTACAACTGAACACACAACACCAACACGAGTCAGTCTCACCTGTACAACTGAACACACAACAACAACACGAGTCAGTCCAACCTGTACAACTGAACACACAACACCAACACGAGTCAGTCTCACCTGTACAACTGAACACACAACACCAACACGACTCAGTCCCACCTGTACAACTGAACACACAACACCAACACGAGTCAGTCTCACCTGTACAACTGAACACACATCAACATGAGTCAGTCTCACCTGTACAACTGAACACACAACACCAACACGACTCAGTCCCACCTGTACAACTGAACACACAACACCAACACGAGTCAGTCTCACCTGTACAACTGAACACACAACATCAACATGAGTCAGTCTCACCTGTACAACTGAACACACAACACCAACATGATTCAATCCCACCTGTACAACTGAACACACAACACCAACACAACTCAGTCTAACCTGTACAACTGAACACACAACACCAACACGAGTCAGTCCCACCTGTACAACTGAACACACAACACCAAAATGAGTCAGTCTCACCTGTACAACTGAACACACAACACCAACATGATTCAATCCCACATGTACAACTGAACACACAAAACCAACACGAGTCAGTCTCACCTGTACAACTGAACACACAACACCAACATTATTCAGTCCCACCTGTACAACTGAACGCACAACACCAACATGATTCAATCCCACCTGTACAACTGAACACACAACACCAACACAAGTCAGTCTCACCTGTACAACTGAACACACAACACCAACATGAGTCAGTCTCACCTGTACAACTGAACACACAACACCAACACGACTCAGTCCCACCTGTACAACTGAACACAACATCAACACGAGTCAGTCTCACCTGTACAACTGAACACACAACATCAACATGAGTCAGTCTCACCTGTACAACTGAACACACAACACCAACATGATTCAATCCCACCTGTACAACTGAACACACAACACCAACACCAGTCAGTCCCACCTGTATAACTGAACACACAACACCAACATGAATCAGTCTCACCTGTACAACTGAACACACAACACCAACATGATTCAGTCCCACCTGTACAACTGAACACACAACACCAACACGAGTCAGTCTCACCTGTACAACTGAACACACAACAACACGAGTCAGTCCAACCTGTACAACTGAACACACAACACCAACACGAGTCAGTCTCACCTGTACAACTGAACACACAACACCAACACGACTCAGTCCCACCTGTACAACTGAACACACAACACCAACACGAGTCAGTCTCACCTGTACAACTGAACACACATCAACATGAGTCAGTCTCACCTGTACAACTGAACACACAACATCAACACGACTCAGTCCCACCTGTACAACTGAACACACAACACCAACACGAGTCAGTCTCACCTGTACAACTGAACACACAACATCAACATGAGTCAGTCTCACCTGTTCAACTGAACACACAACACCAACATGATTCAATCCCACCTGTACAACTGAACACACAACACCAACACAACTCAGTCTAACCTGTACAACTGAACACACAACACCAACACGAGTCAGTCTCACCTGCACAACTGAACACACAACACCAACATGAGTCAGTCTCACCTGTACAACTGAACTAGGTTTTCAGTAGGTGATGAATCATTACATACACAACAATGAGAGTCTCTTGCACTTACCCACATGAAACAGACATTATCAGACTGATAATGTTCCTCCTCACATAATGTGCTCCAACAGGTTTTCAGATACCATACTTTCACAGCAGACCTGTGAACACACACACCCACCCACACACACACACACACACACACACACACACACACACACACACACACACACACACACACACACACACACACACACACACACACACACACACACACACACACTGCAACATACTGCAAACCCGTACAGTCAACAGTCACACTGGTGATAATGTGTGTACCATGTGAGTGTGTAGAGCAGACCAAGAACTCCTCCCAGACCTCTGTGTGTTGTTGACAGACAGGCAAAGAAGGGCAGATGGGCCACGCCCACTTCCAGTGCTGCTACAAGATACGGAACAGCTAACACACAAACATACACGCACATACACACACACATACACACATATACACACATACACAAACATACACACACACACACGCACACAAATATACACACACACACAAACATACACACACACACACAAACATATACACACACACACACACATACACAAACACACACACACACACACACACACAATGAAGGACAGGCAGTGTTGTAACGTGACATACTGGGTAGTGTATTGCAGTGATCATTAAAACAGTGGTAGTAATCGTGTAGGTAGTGTATCGTACTTATCATCCACTTGGGAACATTGAAAGGAACAATGTTTCCAGAGAAAAGTTCAACCATCATCTCTGCTGCAATCCCAAAGGCAAAAGCGTACGACCAGCGGTTTCTCAGTGTGCTCGTGAAGTCCAGGGGCCTAGCAACAGCACACAACACAGGCTGTTCGTAGCAACAGTACACAACAAAAGCTATTCTCTCACAAACTGACCAAACTGAGATTAAAAGTTCAATAAACAACTTTCTATGTCATGTGACACCAGTAGTCTGGTGATCATATGACCGTATTTCACCATTTATTACTGTTATTTAACAACTGTGTTGTTTAATATTATATCACATTTTAACACAAATGTTGTTCTTGTCATTATGGAGATTAGGACTCACACCACGACACCAAACCGTCCTCGGAGGAACAAGAAGAAGAAGGTACGTTCTTCAACACTGCAAATCCTCCTCCTGCTCTCTTCAAATGACAACAGCACTATGATACACACCTGCAACACACACACACACACACACACACACACACACACACAGTTAAAGGTAGTTAAATGTAGATACTTATACAATACAAATGAACAGGGCTGCTAAGAGTTAATCAGGGACTTACGGAAGGCAACATACAGCCATGGAGAAACATCAGTGGGTAAGTACTACATCTGTTTCCATCATATCTACAAAACAAACACATCAGTAGAATTAGAGAGATGGAAAGCACAAGTGAAAGATTTAAAAAGGAGAGGAAGAGAAAAAAAATTATAAATCAATAAAATGATGGGAGTTAGAAATATGACTGTTAACACAACTAGAATTATAATGTGCTTTTAGATATTAAAAGACATTTTGGCTGCTAAATGTAGTAACGTAGGTCAGGGGAAGACAGGAGGAGGAGGGGCCAGACGTGACTCCAACTTAAGTTGCCTAGAAAACGACTTCAGACTTGACTTCAATCTCCTCCCTAATGACTCTTGACTCGACTTGGACTCGTTCAAAATAACTCGTGAACAATGAGTCAGTCCGTTATCCAGGCGCTTTTTTAGAGCAATTATTCCGTTCTTGGCTGTAGGGAGTTAAAGATCCTTGGACAGAACTGAGGGAACAACGTGTAAAGAGCGTGGGAAACTGTAACGCTGGGACAACCACATCTAACTTCATAAGCCCCTGAAACCACACCCAGTTAGAATAGTTTAGTTTACGCTAGACAATTAGCCACTTAGCCTTTACTTACAGTTAGACTCGACTTGGACTAACAAAAAGACTCGTGAATTTACCTGGACTTGTATTTTGTGACTTTTGAACATGTCTGGTGTAAGACTGGAGAGTATTGAGGAGGTTCCTATAGATTCAGTCTACAGAATTACAAAAGTAGAAGTCGTAATAGTAGTAATAGTAATAGTAGTCAGTGTTGGGAATGTTACTTTAAAAAAGTAATTAGTTATAGTTACTCACTACTTGTTCAAAAAAGTAACTGAGTTAGTACTTAACTGAGTAGTAACTGAATTACTCTATAATAAAAGTAACTCGTTACCAGAGAAAGTAACTATTTGCGTTACAGTTTTAAAAAGTTATATGCCAATGAATAAGGATTTTTTTGAAAAAGCAGTTTTTACAGAGTAGATCAGAAAGGTGTTTAACTTTTGATATTTATTGCACATCCACAGACCAGTGCAGGATAAAATCCTTTAATATCCCAAATCTTTGTAAAAAAAATAAAAATAAAAATAGTAAACAGTTACACTATATAAAGTGCATTTACATCTATCAAATAAAATTAAATTCTCTCAATCTGTGACAACTGTTTGTTGACAACAGAAGTAAACTTAACAATACAACCTCTATTCTTAATTAAATAATTCAAATACCCAGTCTGGTAGACATTCAGGAACTTCAATTATTTTCTTAAATAATGGCTACCATAACGCTGCCTTAGACAATCGCTTACTGCCTTGTTAAGTTAAACAGGTGTTACACAGAGAACTGTGATCTATCGAGATCTGTTACTTCTCACTAGTCTGGGCAGCGGTCCGCTCGGTTTACTGTTAGTATATCAATATATAGTAACGCACCGCTTTTAATGACCAGTAACGTCAATGGTGTTGTAACGACAGGAAAAGTAATGAATTATATTATCCCGTTACTAACAAAATGACGCCGTTACCTAACGCCGTTATTCGCAACACTGATAGTAGTAGTAGTAGTATTAGGAGTAGTAGCAGTAGTAATAGTATTAGTAGTAATAGTAGTAGTAGTAGTAATAGTATAATAGACTGCCCAGTAGTAATGGGCAGTCGTGGCCTGGTGGTAGGGAACTGGTCTTGTGACCGGAGGGTTGTGGGTTCAATTCCCAGACCTGAGGCCGTGACTGAGGTGCCCCTGAGCAAGGCCCTTAACCCTCAATTGCTCACTTGTATAAAAATGAGATAAAATGTAAGTCGCTTTGGATATGGGTGTCTGCCAAATGCCATAAAATGTAAATGTAAATGTAGTAATAGTAATAATAGTATTAGTAGTAGTAATGGTGGTAGTAGCAGTAGTAATAGTAATAGTAACAATAGTAGTAATGGTAGTAGCAGTAGTAATAGTAATAATAGTAATGGTAGAAGTAATAGTAATCATAGTAATAGTAGCAGTCACAGTGTAACAGTTTGTTCAGTGTAACAGTTTGTCAGACGCTCTATCTAGATTTGTTTTTTTCTGCTGATTAATTTAATCCAGTTGCCTAAAAGGCTGCACAACAAACACAACTGAATCAAGCAAACTTGATGTCCCCAGAAGAACCCACTCTGTTTCGCTTAGGGGTGGGTCCCTGTAGGCACTGTGAGAAAAAGGAAGTCAGGGAGGAAGTCAGGAAGTCAGTGTGTAAGTACAAAGAGGAAGCCTGATCTGATCACCCAGCTAGATGTGTGACTCACACTCCCACCACATCTCATTCTCAGAGTGATCAAAGTCATTCTCAGAGTGATTCTCAGAGTGATTAGACTGATTCTCAGAGTGATTCTCAGAGTGATCAGAGTCATTCTCAGAGTGATTTCTGTTCACCAGCTCACTTACTGCTCTTCTGGAGTCAAAATCTTTTAAGAATATTTTTTTTATGTCACAATATGCTGCTCTGAAATGGAAATAACACAAGCACTCTGTGTATGTCCTGTTTGGTAATGGAGTTTGCCAGAAAGGACAATGGACCAGACACGGTGGGAAAAAAAACACGTGTCTGCCTGCAACTCAGTGAGGGTTGAGTGGTCGCCAACACCATCCACCACTGCACAGAAACTCCTGGTGGAAAGACGAGACCTTCAACACAGACTTTAGCTCCGGCACCTCAGCAGTCCAGAGCGCAACTGCTGTGTGATACAGTGTACGCTGTTAGCCTGGGTGTCAGGGCTCTGACCCTGCACATCATACCTGCATGGAGGTCCCCACCCATAATGTGTTCAGACCATGCCTCTCCTGCCTGACTATCACAGTCACTCAGCCTTTGGCTGGGCAACTGAGGAACTCTCCGCTGCCCCCTACTTGTGGAGGGACTTTACTACGTTTCAGTGCTGAGGAGCTCCAGGTGATTTTGAGTTCAGACGTGTGCTCCACTAGTGAGGATGAACACTGGAACAGGCAGAGGGCGCTACACCCCTTTATTCACTTTATTTACTCTCTGGGTGTTTCTTCCATGCTGGTGCTGCATATTTGTTTCTTCACACATCGGATGTGACAATGAGTTTCACGAGCAAAACACAAAACGTGACAGAAATCTCATTTTGACGGTGGAACGAGGAGGAGGAGTTTTGAAGCACACACTTACGTGTGGTTTCCTGGCAGGGAAAGCAGATTCTTGTCCTGATGGGAGAAAAGGCCGTTAGATCTCTTTCCACCAATCACACGGATGCTCAGGTCACGCTCCACCAATCACACGGATGCTCAGGTCACCCAGATAGCAGACGGATGTGGGCCACTCCCGGCTGAGATATGGCACTGGTGGCTCACTGTCGGGACTCGCAAACCGCATGTGAGCCAGAGGTGGCCCACATATTGAAGACGCACATCTGGCCCACAAGTTGCAAAACAGATGTGGCCCACTTCTGGCACAGATATGGCAGTGTTACCTACATGTGTGCCAAAAGTGGCCCACATACAAAAAAAAATCATAAGGCCCACAAGTTCCAAAACAGATGTGGGCCACTTCTGGCAACAGTGTGGCATGACCGGCTCACTGGCACTGGCAAACTGCATGTGAGCCAAAAGTGGCCCACATGTTACAAACTGTTATTTGGCCCACATGCCTCAGTACTGATCTGGGGTGGGTTTCCCGAAACGTTCGTAACTCTAAGTACTTCGTAACCTCGTACTTACGAATATTCTTAAATTTACGAGTGTTTCCCGAAACTCTTCGTAACTTACGTCGTTCTTAGAGTCGTTCGTAAGTTAAGAATCTCCGGACCCATTCGTAACTCACTAAGTACTTCTTAACTCGAAGCTCTCGTGCAGTTCTACTTCAAAAATGATAGAGGCGCTAATTTCACTCGCGCGGGTTTTAATCGCGGCATTACTACCTTTACGTTTATGTGTATAATTAGCCTAGTAGCCTATTTTCTTTTGAAGTATTTACATCGCATATACCAACAATGTGTCAAATGTACTACTTTGAATTATTTAGCATTAGTTTATATCTTCCCAATATTTAATTAAGTCTCTCCGTTCGTCATCGTGCAGTCAACAGCGTTTCAGACTCAAAATTAATGTATTCTTTGCAAATAAATGGATACAAGTTGGCCTATTAAGCTTGTTTTAACTTAACCAATAAAATGGATTGATTAATCGGTAGCACATATAAGTAACTTGGATTAAGGCTAGCAATTGTGCTTGTGTGATGAACATAGCAGCTCTTCAGAGTACTGGCTTTGAATAGAAGACATAATTTAAGAAGACGACGTAATCCACGAAGCCATGTAGTTCGCCTGAATACAGAATTTTGCCCTTAGCTCCACGACGCAGTTACTGACCGCCCTCCGATTTTATGCCACAGACTGTTCTGCAGACTGTTGGTGATGCCCACGGACTAAGCAAAGCTGACATAAATGTGTGCATGCTGTTACTAAAGTATTGCTTCGCCATGCAGCAAAAAGATATATATATATATATATATATATATATATATATATATATATATATATATATATATATATATATATATATATGTATATAGTTTAAAATATATTTATATTTTAAATATATATATATATATATATAGTTTAAAAATATATATATATATATATATATATATATATATATATATATATATATATATATATATATATACTAGCTGACAGTGGGTATCCACTCTGAAGCTTGTATCAAATCCCCTGGTGTCCTTTCAGTAGCTGTGGGGCCCATTATCCCCAGTGCCTTCTCCTCCTCAACAGTGAAGGCACTTGTGGACATTTGACCTCCACCAGTCTTAGCCCTCTCCTTTCTGAGTCCTGCCCCCTTATTTTTGACTTGACTACAGTTTTTATTTGTTTTTTTTCTGAATTTGATGAACGTCCTCGAGCTATTGAAAACAGTAGGCTATACTTTTGTTTTTGGCTCAGTTCACTCGACAGAAAGTTTCATTTTCTCTGCTTGTTTGTCATGGTTTTGAATAACGTGTGAAAGGTTAATTGTGTGCCCTATTTATAGCCTTGATAAAAGCCTACGATCGGTCACAATTGCAAAGGTTTTTGCAATTTTCCTTATACTTGAAATGTCAACACTTATTAGTTGTTAGTTTTTATGATTGTCATTTTGCCAATGATGCTTTTGCGGCGTAATTATGAAAAAATGTATGTAAATCGGTGGTTCGGTTTTCGACTAGCGGAGATTTTCCAGTGCAGCTGCAGAGGCGGAGTTAACTAAGAACTACTTAGAACTCGTTCGTAAATTTGGAGACTACGAAGGCTTTTGGGAAACACTCGTAAATTTGGCGTTCTTAAAGTTACGTCGTTCTTAAAGTTGTTCGTAACTTTCTAAGATCGTTCGTTATCGGGAAACCCACCCCTGGGCCGTAATACATTATAAAAAACTCAAAAAAAAAGTTTGTTAAAACTTGTAAATCCTGTAAAGCGCTTTGTGACAACATGTGTTTTGAAAAGCGCTATACAAATATATTTGATTTGATTTGATTTAAAAAGACTATAGTAATTAAAGGTACCACATATGCTTTGTCAAGCCAACTTAATTAAATTTAATTTCGTTTGTTCACAGACTTTACCTTTTAGTTTTATTTGCTGTACTCGTGACAAAACATTAAGGCAGAACATATGCTGCGGTGAGAGTCGATTGGCTGAAGTTCGCACTGAATGTCTAGAGGACATTCACGCTCCACCAATCATACGGATGCTCAGGTCACGCTCCACCAATCACACAGATGCTCTAATCACTTGTCCTAACTGTGCTCACTGACAGCTACACTGTACCTACCGTGGAGTCAGCAGGAAAAGACGTTCACTTCATATGGACTTCACAAAAGCTCCCAGTGCAGAATCAGTACTTTATCACAGTTATTACTTCCATGTGCTATATATGGTCATTGCTTTAATGTTTGTATTGTTAGGAAGTTCAAAGTAAAAGAAGTGACCTACACTCAGTGATCTACACTCGGTGATCTACACTCGATGATCTACACTCTGAACTTTATAACCCCGTGGAGTGAGTGTTGAGATTTAAACATGTCAGGGTTGCCAACTCTCACGCATTGAGCGTGAGACACACGCATTTGACCGTTTTCACACGCTCTCACGCCACACTTCCGATATCTCACGCCGAAAAAAAAATCCAGTTTATTTACCTCAGATCCACATATATGATTCAATACGTTACTAGTTCGCTAGCTCTGGCGCCATCCACCGGCGATATAACACTGAATCTATGTCCATTTTACGTTCGCCACCCCCCCCGCTCAACAACTTTCGTTCGCCACCCCCCCCCCCCCCACCCCCCGCTCAACAACTTTCGTTCGCCACCGGCTCCAGGTTAAAATCTCACTCCAAGCGAACGTCAAAAGTTGGCAACCCTGACATGTGCTTTTCTCACGCTGATATAAATACAGATGGGTTAAGATCAAAAGCTTTCGGAGTGAGTCAACATTCCCATCGGTAAAATTCCCCAGACTCAACCCAGCCAAACGGGAGGGGTGAGTCCTCCCCAGACAGTGAAAGTTACCAATAGAACTGGGCTGAAAAACCCCACAGACTGCTGCAACAAAGCTTCTCCCACAACCAAAGTTAACTATTTATTACATGTAAATTTTTATAATGTTTTTTGTTTTTATCAATGACACTGGCATATCAGGATGTCAAGTGCTGCTACGCTGTACCAGGAATAGCAAAGAAGGCTAAACTTGAACTGGTTGAGTACAAACCTTCGATTAAAGAATACTAATGCAAGGACACTACCACAAAAGACCGGATGGAGTTATATTTTACTTATTCTTCTATCTGACGTTTAGTGCATTAAAGGTAACGTTACATATCTATTTTCTACATTAAAGTTAACGTAACGGTATACCTACTTGATTGGGTCGTAATAATAACGTATGGAAAACCACATTAAACACGTTAACGTCCCAAAAGCAATCACAATACAAGATCAACTCTTCTACTTAAATATATCTTTCAAACAAGAGCAACGTTTTCCATTGTTAATAATTGGGCAGTATCTTACAGTATTGTCTTCACTGGCCATGATCCTTAAGTATCTCCAACAGTGGAAAGTTTCTGTCCGCAGATGCGTCTGGCCAGGATTAAATATCAGGGGCGTGTTCACCGTATTCGCGATCTTTCCCGCAGATATGCATGTGTTAAAATATGAATATGCAGTGATCCCTGGAAGGTCATGTCGAGCAGTGCTGCAGAACACGGCGTGTGGGTCATGATTATTGTGGGCTATGACCCTAAACTTCTGTAACCTTATATTGTTTTCAAATTAAAAAGGTGGAAAACGCAGTGATATTGCTCTTTTTAAATACCATTGAATCAGTGAAAAACAGAAAATAGGAAAATGCTTGAGAAAAATCTTGTATATCTTTTAACTTGTTTTTTAGGGTGATGGAGTTTACTACTAACGGGACTCGACACGCCTTATTTGGTAGTGTTTACTTTTGGCAGCAGTTCCCTCTCTCGCCACCAGATGTCCCTAGAGTACTGATGTTGCCATTATTATTTCTCCACCTTCTCATGTAGCTAATCAACGGTGTTGACGTTCACTGGTCCATTCTCCTGCGAGCCCCAGAGTTTTGATCCAACACTGTGTTTTCGGACTCTCCTTTTCGCTTTGTTTCAAGAGTTTGAAACGTGCATTTTCACGACATTGGCACAAGAGGGCGCTGTTGACTAAATTACGATGACACGCGGCGACTGTTTTAATGAGACGGAATTATGTTGCTGCCTGTTGCGACCTTCAACTTCTAGTGTCAAAGACACCATCGTGAACTTCATTACACTTATACGAGACTTGCTATTTAAGAAGAAAGATGTGTACATCGGGGTTATGAAAAGGTTTGCACTTGTTGAAAGCCACGACTCAAGCTTTGTTAAAGTATGTCAACATTTCAGCATTTAATTATTTATTTTGGTTAACTGATGCTTAAAACCTCAAAGAGGAACACCGACGCTACGTCCGACAACGACTTCATAACGTGTGTATAACAGCTCTATAACCGTTGTATAACAGCTTTAACTTTGTTCCTTTCTGCGCTGATCACTTTCTCGTTGTGGTTGCACTACGTGACAGCGACAACGACGCGCGTGCCAAACGAGGAACCTCTCGCGCGCAAGCGGGGACCTCACCAAAACAAAGAGAGTCTCGTGAACTAGTGGATTAAGTCTATCAGAACCAAGTTAAAATGTTTGCCTTTTTCTGAAGGAGGTTTTTTCATATTAAGACGAAAATTCACACTAACTTTTTTTTTCCATTCAAGGTACATATTTTACGACAAGAACACGTTTTCCGGAATACGAAAGTAATGGGGGAGTCTCATCATTTTGGTTGCCTCGGTAAGATCTGCAACCTCGTAGTGGCCCTGGGCGCGCTGCACATCTCGGTGATGGCGCTTTATTACTGGACCCACTCCGGATCCGACGATCGTGTGCTGCGCGTGCAGGCGCAGCGGGCGTCGCCACAGCGCGAGACCACGGGTCCCGACCTCGAGCCGCCCGCACGCGCCACGGTGGCGCTCACCTCCGCGCGAGCCACAGCAGACGCGGGAGTGATGGAGGAACGGAGGAGCGGAGACTCCAGCGGTACCGAGGCGAGTCCAACGCTGGAGAAATGTCTCGACACGTCCCCACGTTTAGGTACGAACCTGACCACTAACGCACAAGCTCTAAAGCAGGAAACGAAAGCCGAAGCGCCATTTATGTGGCCCACAAGAACTGTCATTCTTTAAAACGAGAGTATCTGTCACTGTCATTCATATATTCCTTTTCTCATTCATAAATAATCAAACCGTACTTTGAGGACTGAAACATTCTATGCGTCTTTGCGTTAAAATGAAAAAGAATTAAAAAAAGGTTTCAAAGGTAAATCTAAAATGTGCATAAATGGAAAAAACCCTTTTTACTCACTGTAGCTTTAAGTGGGATGTTTTTTTTTTGTTGTTTTTGTGTGTGAGGTGTAGATGTGTGAGGTGAAGCCGTGTGAGGTGTAGATGTGTGAGGTGTAGTTGTGTGAGGTGTAGATGTGTGAGGTGTAGATGTGTGAGGTGAAGCCGTGTGAGGTGTAGATGTGTGAGGTGAAGCCGTGAGAGGTGTAGATGTGTCAGGTGTAGTTGTGTGAGGTGTAGATGTGTGAGGTGAAGCTGTGAGAGGTGTAGATGTGTGAGGTGAAGCCATGTGAGGTGTAGATGTGTGAGGTGTAGATGTGTGAGGTGAAGCTGTGAGAGGTGTAGATGTGTGAGGTGAAGCTGTGAGAGGTGTAGATGTGTGAGGTGTAGATGTGTGAGGTGAAGCCATGTGAGGTGAAGATGTGGACCAGCAGACATTTAGAAAAGGGTTTGAGAGACAGCTCACATTAAAAGGTCCTAAAACACCTTCACATTATGTGAATGTGTGAAAGATAAGACAGAGGGCGAAACTTGCAACAGCATCTGGTACCCCCGGCCAACCATGCTAGAAAACACACACACACACACACGCACACACACACACACACACACACACACACACACATTGTACATGCACACACACACACTCACACTCTCTCTCTCACACACACACACGCACACACACACACACACACACACACACACACACACACACACACACACACACACACACACACACACACACACACACACACACACACAGTAATCTGTAAAGAACTGGTCAGTGTTGTTATTGCAGGACAATGTCCTGGACTAACAGGTGGAACTGGAAAGTCTGTGATGTGAGTCCCAGACTTCAGGCAGCCATGACTGACCCTAGAAAACACCCTAGGGCGGGGGTCGGCAACCTATGGCACATCAGATCAAACATACTGCTACAGTAACTACTACAGATCAAACATACTGCTAAAGTAACTACAACAGATCAAACATACTGCTACAGTAACTACTACAGATCAAACATACTGCTAAAGTAACTACTACAGATCAAACATACTGCTACAGTAACTACTACAGATCAAACATACTGCTAAAGTAACTACAACAGATCAAACATACTGCTACAGAAACTACTACAGATCAAACATACTGCTACAGTAACTACATCAGATCAAAAAGAACTGTAAAGAACCTGTATTTGTACATATTCACACACACACACACACACACACACACACACACACACACACACACACACACACACACACACACACACACACACACACACATCCTCGCTCTACACATGCTGTGTCACTCACACATACAGACACAGACACACCCAGTGTCTTCCGTTGTCAGTTGTGCACACACACACTCACTCTCCAAACAACCAGATATATATATATATATATATATATATATATATATATATATATATATATATATATATATATATATATATATATATATATATATATATGCAGTGTTTTATCAGATATATCTAAACATATCGACACACACACACACGCACGCACACACACACATATACAGTGTTGGGGAGTAACGAATTACATGTAACGACGTTACGTAATTTAATTACAAAAAAAGTGTAACTAATTCGTTACAGTTACAATGAGAAAATATGTAATTCAGTTACAGTTACTTCTGGAAAAATTAAGAATTACAATTTTAGTTACATTTTAAAAATTAAAACAAAAACCTTTGCGAAATATTTAATGATATTTTTATTGCTTTGCGCCCTATATCGCCGATTCCCGCTTGTTTCTGTGCTGGAGCAGCAAGCGCGCGGTTCAGTTTCAGCTCAAGCAGCAATAATGACAGACGCCTTCAAGCACTGGACATTTAAGGAGCATTTGTTTTGTTTTCGTGTTGTCAATAAATGTGAACCATGTACCACCATCGGCAACTATTTGTGATTATGCCATGCCTTTGTGTAAATTTCGGAGTTTGGAGGTTTATTTCCGATCAGAAGGCAATAGGGTTGCCACCTAGGTCTGACAAAAAACAAGGACACTGTCATACGCGAACGTAAATTGTTGACGGGGGGCGAACGTAAAATGGACACAGCGAGAAAAAAAGATGGATTTAAAGTGCAGAAACAGTCGTTTGAACTAACTTAGTGAAAACCGGGACATTAAATGATTTTTTTTGCCGAGACCGAATATTAAAAAGAAGGAAAACCGAGACAAACTGGGACAGCCCGGGAAAACCGGGACAGCGAGGTGAAAACCGGGACAGTCCCGGGAAAACCGGGACAGGTGGCAACCCTAGAAGGCAACCACTATTGAGGTTGTAAGCGAGCTAACAGCAAGGTATGCTGACCGTCACACACACAGTGGTTTCCATAGTTACCTGCTGGGCTACCTACTACCATTCATTTGAATGTGTTTGTCCTTTAGCATGCTAGCTTGTTTTACAGGCTAACCAAATTAACTGTTTAAAGTCCTAAACAGGTATTCGTTGGAATCATACATGACTATTATAGTATTGACAGACGGTATCAAATGAGTAATTATGACTGTTTGGTGTTGGAAAAAAGTTTTGTCGATGTGTATGACACAACCTAGCCTACCCAATTGGTATCATTGGACCTATCTTAGACCTACCGTTTGACAAGCAATACATTTAAATGAAATTTGTATGAAGTAATGAAATGCAGTTTGGTATCTAATCAAGTGCAACACATGCAGATTGTATAGAATGCAGTATTTAGAGATACAATGCAGTTAGTTACAGCTAGTGTAAGTAAAGATGGTTAATAGATATGTGCAGAGTAGATAAATTACCTAGTACAATGCACAGGGCAAAGAAAAATATATGGTATAAATAAATGTGATAAATACAGATGGAATCATACAGATAATATACAGATAATATACAGATTATCCTATACCACTGTAGATAGGGCTATACAGATGTGAATTGAAGAGGAACACTGTTCAGATTTTGTGTGGATGGTAAGGTATGGATAGAGAAGGAAAGAATGGTCTTTGGGAAGAGTTCAGTAAGGTGACCGCTGTGGGAAAGAAGTGGTTTCTGAACCTGCTTGTGTTAGTCTGCAAACTGTGAAAATGGTAGAGCCTGGGGGAGGAGCAGAAAAGAGTGTATGGCCCGATGACAGTAGTCTGAGAATCTTACATGCCTGGTGCAGGCATCTCTTCTTGTGGACCTCCTGTGATTGCCTGACCACTAACGCACAAGCTATAAAGCAGGAAACGAAAGCCGAAGCGCCATTTATGTGGCCCACAAGAACTGTCATTCTTTAAAACGAGAGTATCTGTCACTGTCATTCATATATTCCTTTTCTCATTCATAAATAATCAAACCGTAATTTGAGGACTGAAACATTCTATGCGTCTTTGCGTTAAAATGAAAAAGAATTAAAAAAAGGTTTCAAAGGTAAATCTAAAATGTGCATAAATGAAAAAAACCCTTTTTACTCACTGTAGCTTTAAGTGGGATGTTTTTTTTTTTGTTGTTTTTGTGTGTGAGGTGTAGATGTGTGAGGTGAAGCCGTGTGAGGTGTAGATGTGTGAGGTGTAGATGTGTGAGGTAAAGCTGTGAGAGGTGTAGATGTGTGAGGTGTAGATGTGTGAGGTGTAGATGTGTGAGGTGAAGCTGTGAGAGGTGTAGATGTGTGAGGTAAAGCTGTGAGAGGTGTAGATGTGTGAGGTGTAGATGTGTGAGGTGAAGCCATGAGGGGTGTAGATGTGTGAGGTGTAGATGTGTGAGGTGAAGCCGTGGGAGGTGAAGCCGTGGGAGGTGTAGATGTGTGAGGTGAAGCCGTGTGAGGTGAAGACGTGGACCAGCAGACATGTAGAAAAGGGTTTGAGAGACGGCTCACATTAAAAGGTCCTAAAACACCTTCACATTATGTGAATGTGTGAAGAGTGTGTGTAAGAGTTAGAGTGTGTGTACAGATCAAACCTACTGCTACAGTAACTACTACAGATCAAACGTACTGCTACAGTAATTACTACAGATGAAACATACTGCTACAGTAAGTAACTACTACAGATCAGGCATACTGCTACAGTACCTACTACAGATCAAATATACTGCTACAGTACCTACTACAGATCAAACATACTGCTACAGTAACTACTACAGATCAAACATACTGCTACAGTAACTACATCAGATCAAAAAGAAGTGTAAAGAACCTGTATTTGTACATATTTACACACACACACACACACACACACACACACACACACACACACACACACACACACACACACACACACACACACACACACATCCTCACTCTACAGATGCTGTGTCACTCACACATACAGACACACCCGGTGTCTTTCGTTTTCAGTTGTGCACACACACACTCACTCTCCAAACAAGCAGATATATCTTTATATGCAGTGCTTTATCAGATATATCTAAACATATAGACACACACACACACACACACACACACACACACACACACACACACACACACACACGCTCACACACACACACACACACACACACACACACACACACACACACACACACACACACACACACACACACACACACACACATCCTCACTCTACAGATGCTGTGTCACTCACACATACAGACACACCCGGTGTCTTTCGTTTTCAGTTGTGCACACACACACTCACTCTCCAAACAAGCAGATATATCTTTATATGCAGTGCTTTATCAGATATATCTAAACATATAGACACACACACACACACACACACACACACACACACACACACACACACACGCTCACACACACACGCTCACACACACACACACACACACACACACACACACACACACACACACACACACACACACACACACACACACACACACACAGAGGCTCATCCTCTACTCTCCTCCCCCAACAGTGGGTCCCTTACGTGTAGAGTTCTCAGATCCAGTGGATCTGGACCTGATCAGGCAGGAGCCCCTGCTGATGGACGGTGGACACTACAAACCCAGCGAGTGCCTGTCTGTCCAGAAGGTGGCGCTCATCATTCCTTTCAGACACAGAGAGCAGCACCTCAAATACTGGCTGAACTACCTTCACCCCATTCTGCAGAGACAGCAGCTCGACTATGGAGTCTATGTCATTGAGCAGGTACCACTCAGCACACACACACACACACTTATACACATACACTAGGGCTGCACGATTAATCGTATTTTTATCGTTATCGCGATGTGAAGTTTCACGATAAACACATCGAAAGAGCCACGATAACTCCTTGAATAACAGCAAACTCAAATTGCGTTATCCTCATCCAGCAATAGAGGGAGCTATTCGCGCTGCAGACTATGATCACGTGACGTAAGTAGGCAAGAGGCAGAGTGAGGCAGAGTTGCCAGGTTCTCGGTTTTCACGCCAAATTGGGCTTGTTTGAAAATCCAGCCGCGGGTAAAAATTCTGGGGCCGCGGGGTGCGGTTTTTTGGGCTACTTTTGAGTTGGGCTACTACGGAAGTTACAAGTCAACACTAAGAATCGATCGCGATATAATACTTAATTTGTCTCCAGTTCACACTCGCAACACCCCCCCCCCCCCCCCCCCCCCCGCCGACAACTTACACTCGCAGATTTTGTGCGGAAAGCTTTTGTAGGACCTGGCAACCCTGGAGTGGGGTGAACACGCTCATCAGACACGCGATTTGGTTTAAGCCTGGTTTACACTTGATGCGGCGCGAGGGTCCGGGAGGCGAAAATAACGTAATCGCGGTGGCTTCGCCCGTGTGCAATTGCCTCGCGCGCTGTCGATTCACGAGGTCGTGCACCTCTCGAATTTTGTAAGTTCGCGCGCGCCGCGTCTCGGCGCAATGAGAACAGTCATG